>NW_020699808.1:0-5978 GCF_002925995.2 Terrapene triunguis | reverse complement strand
AGAGATAGAGCTGAGAGACAGAGAAGAGAAAGCCAAAGAGGCGGCCCACAAGAGAGAGATGGAGCTGAAAGAAAAAGAGATGGAACTGGAAGCAGCAAGGACTAGGCAGGGTGCATCAGACCATCCTAACAACTCCTCTCCAGGTACCACTTCCCATCCCAGGAAATTCCCTACCTACAAGGCAGGCGATGATACTGAGGCCTTCTTAGAAAATTTTGAAAGGGCCTGCCTTGGATACAACATCCCTCCACCCCAGTACATGGTAGAGCTGAGGCCGCAGCTCAGTGGACCCTTAGCAGAGGTGGCGGCTGAAATGCCTAAGGAACACATGAACAGTTATGAACTTTTTAAAAACAAGGCCAGAATCAGAATGGGGCTAACACCTGAGCATGCCCGTCGGCGGTTCAGAGCCCTAAGGTGGAAACCCGATGTGTCATTTACCCGACATGCCTACCACATTGGGAAAAATTGGGATGCCTGGATATCAGGAGCAAATGTTAAATCTACGGAAGAGTTGCCCTTCCTATTGCAAATGGAGCAGTTTTTAGA
Organism: Terrapene triunguis; assembly: GCF_002925995.2. Lineage (NCBI taxonomy): Eukaryota > Metazoa > Chordata > Testudines > Emydidae > Terrapene > Terrapene triunguis. The sequence continues at coordinate 5,429 of NW_020699808.1, read as the reverse complement.
GGGTGTTCCTGAGGAAATAGAAAGGTACATCCTAGATGGGAAGCCCAAAACTGTAACCGAGGCGGGGGAGATTGGAGCCAAATGGGTGGAGGTGACAGAAAAGAAAAAAGCTAGTAGCAGTTGGAGCGAATATCAGAAGGGGCAAGCCGAAACAAAACCTTACCACCGGGGACAACCCAAGGCCCCACCCACATCCCAAGGGAAACCCCAGACGCCTTCTCACCCCACCACACCAGTCTCCATCAACCAACATCGCCCCGGTGATACCTTAGCAGGGCGATGTTTTAAATGTAATGAACTGGGGCATATAAAGGCTCACTGCCCCAAGAACCCTAACCGATTACAGTTCATTACACCCCAATCACACCAAAGATCCCCAGACCCAGATGCCTCTCTCATACCCTCGGAGCGAAGGGAAACCTTGAGAGTGGGCGGAAAGAAGGTTATCGCTTGGAGGGACACTGGGGCACAAGTGTCAACTATCCACCAATCCCTAGTGGACCCCAAACTCATCAACCCGGAGGCTACAGTGACAATTCAACCCTTCGTGTCACAGTCTGTAACCTTGCCTACAGCCCAGTTGCATGTCCAGTACAAGGGCTGGGCAGGAATGTGGACTTTTGCAGTCTATGACAATTATCCCATCCCCATGCTGCTGGGGGAAGACTTGGCCAACCATGTGAAGCTAGCCAAGAGGGTGGGAATAGTCACCCGCAGCCAGGCTAAGCAAGCTTCCACCCCCATCCCTGTTCCTGAGCCGTCCACCAGGGCCCCGTCTGTGTTACCGGAGACCCAAACACAGGTGGTGGAACCGGATCCCCTGCCAACGACTGCAACAGCCGTAGTGGATCCAATCCCAGAGACCCAGCCAAAGCCAGTCCCGGAACCGGAACTGGCAACGCAACCAGCACCAGAACCATTGCCGGCACTGAGTCCAGCGCTTGCAAACCCGTCTACAACTCCAATGCCAGAGGGCACCAGCGAGCCTGAACTGGCGGAAGCAGCAGATAACCCTACCCAAAAGGCTCAGCCAGAGCCTGAGATACCACATAGTGCACCAGCGGACAGCGGTTCACGGTCAGTGGAAACAGCCCCAGCACCTGCATCGCTTCCAGAGGGACCAAGCCCCAGTCCACAGTCCAAGGAGGAACTGATGTCTCCAGCATCAAGGGAACAGTTCCAGGCCGAGCAGGAAGCAGATGACAGCCTTCAGAAAGCTTGGGCGGCGGCACGGAGCACCCCACCGCCTCTCAGCTCTTCTAACCGATCCCGGTTTGTTGTAGAACAAGGACTTTTATACAAGGAAACTCTTTCTGGTGGGCACCAGGAAGACTGGCATCCTCAAAGACAGTTGGTGGTTCCCACTAAGTATCGGGTAAAGCTCTTGAGCTTAGCCCATGATCATCCCAGTGGCCATTCTGGGGTGAACAGAACCAAAGACCGGTTGGGGAAGTCCTTCCACTGGGAGGGAATGGGCAAGGACGTTGCTAATTATGTCCGGTCTTGTGAGGTGTGCCAACGAGTGGGAAAGCCCCAAGACCAGGTTAAAGCCCCTCTCCAGCCACTACCCATAATTGAGGTCCCATTTCAGCGAGTAGCTGTGGATATTCTGGGTCCTTTCCCAAAGAAGACACCCAGAGGAAAGCAGTACGTACTGACTTTCATGGATTTTGCTACCCGATGGCCGGAAGCTGTACCCTTAAGCAACACCAAGACTAAAAGTGTGTGCCAGGCATTAGCAGACATTTTTGCCAGGGTAGGTTGGCCCTCCGACATCCTTACAGATTCGGGAACTAATTTCCTGGCAGGGAACATGAAAAACCTGAGGGAAGCTCATGGGGTGAATCACTTGGTTGCCACCCCTCATCACCATCAAACCAATGGTCTGGTGGAGAGGTTTAATGGAACTTTGGGGGCCATGATACGTAAATTCATAAATGAACACTCCAATGATTGGGACCTAGTGTTGCAGCAGTTGCTTTTTGCCTACAGGGCTGTACCACATCCCAGTTTAGGGTTTTCACCATTTGAACTTGTGTATGGCCGCGAGGTTAAGGGGCCATTACAGTTGGTGAAGCAGCAATGGGAGGGGTTTACGCCTTCTCCAGGAACTAACATTCTAGACTTTGTAAGCAACCGACAAAACACCCTCCGACACTCTTTAGCCCTTGCTAAAGAAAACCTAAAGGATGCTCAGGAAGAGCAAAAGGCCTGGTATGATAAACATTCCAGAGAACGGTCCTTCAAAGTAGGAGACCAAGTCATGGTCTTAAAGGCGCTCCAGGCCCATAAAATGGAAGCGTCGTGGGAAGGACCATTCACGGTCCAGGAGCGCCTAGGAGCTGTTAACTATCTCATAGCCTCCCCCACCTCCAACATAAAGCCTAAGGTATACCATGTTAATTCTCTTAAGCCCTTTTATTCCAGAGGATTAAACGTTTGCCAGTTTACAGCCCAGGAAACAGATGACGCGGAGTGGCCTGCAGGTGTCTACTACGAAGGAACAAGGAACGGTGGCGTGGAAGAGGTGAACCTCTCCACGACCCTGGGACGTCTACAGCGACAGCAGATCAAGGAGCTGTGCACAAGCTTTGCACCGATTTTCTCAGCCACTCCAGGACGGACCGAACGGGCATACCACTCCATTGACACAGGTAATGCTCACCCAATTAGAACCCCACCCTACCGGGAGTCACCTCATGCCCAAGCTGCTATACAAAGGGAGATCCAGGACATGCTACAGATGGGTATAATCCGCCCCTCTACCAGTGCATGGGCATCTCCAGTGGTTCTAGTTCCCAAACCAGATGGGGAAATACGCTTTTGCGTGGACTACCGTAAGCTAAATGCTGTAACTCGTCCTGACAACTATCCAATGCCACGCACAGATGAGCTATTGGAAAAATTGGGACATGCCCAATTCATCTCTACTTTAGACTTAACCAAAGGGTACTGGCAAGTACCACTAGATGAACCCGCTAAGGAAAGGTCAGCCTTCGTCACCCAGGCAGGGGTGTATGAATTCAATGTACTCCCTTTCGGGTTGCGAAATGCACCCGCCACCTTCCAAAGACTTGTAGGTGGTCTCTTAGCGGGATTGGGAGAATCTGCAGTTGCCTACCTCGATGATGTGGCCATTTTTTCTGATTCATGGACAGAGCACCTGGAGCACCTGGGAAAAGTCTTCGAGCGCATCCGACAGGCAGGACTAACTGTTAAGGCTAAAAAGTGTCAAATAGGCCAAAACAGAGTGACGTACCTGGGGCACCAGGTGGGTCAAGGAACTATAAATCCCCTACAGGCCAAAGTGGATGCTATCCAAAAGTGGCCGGTTCCAAAGTCAAAGAAACAGGTCCAATCCTTCTTAGGCTTGGCCGGATATTATAGGCGATTTGTACCACACTACAGCCAAATCGCCGCCCTGCTGACAGACCTAACCAGAAAGAAACAGCCAAATGCAGTTCAGTGGACTGATGAGTGTCAAAAGGCCTTTAACCAGCTTAAGGCAACACTCATGTCTGACCCTGTGCTAAGGGCCCCAGACTTTGACAAACCGTTCCTAGTAACCACAGATGCTTCCGAGAGAGGCGTGGGAGCAGTTTTAATGCAGGAAGGACCGGATCAAGAATTCCATCCTGTCGTGTTTCTCAGCAAAAAACTGTCTGAGAGGGAAAGTCACTGGTCAATCAGCGAAAAGGAATGCTACGCCATTGTGTACGCGCTGGAAAAGCTACGCCCATATGTTTGGGGACGGCGTTTCCAACTACAAACAGACCATGCTGCGCTACAGTGGCTTCATACCGCCAAGGGAAATAACAAAAAACTTCTTCGGTGGAGTTTAGCTCTCCAAGATTTTGATTTTGAAATACAACACATTTCGGGAGCTTCTAACAAAGTGGCTGATGCACTCTCCCGGGAAAGTTTCCCAGAGTTAACTGGTTAACAATTGTTCTTGGAATGAAACATATTGTTAGTTTTTATATAATCAGTAGTATGTCTTATTAACTCTGTTTTCTCCTAGAACTCCAGGAAGAAATCACAGCCAGTGTGGAACCGAACGTCCAACACTATCTGTGATTTGGGGGGCGTGTCATAACTATGAAGGGAAGGGTAACAGCTCTCTGTGTACAGAGACTCCAAATCCTTTTACCTGTAAAGGGTTAAGAAGCTCGGGTAACCTGGCTGACACCTGACCCAAGGACCAATAAGGAGACAAGATACTTTCAAATCTTGGGGGGGGAAAGGTTTGTGTGTGTGCTCTTTGTTTTAAGGGGTGGTTCGCTCTTGGGACTGAGAGGGACCAGACATCAATCCAGGTTCTCCCCATCTTTCTAAACAAGTCTCTCCTATTTCAAACTAGTAAGTAAAAAGACAGCAAGGCGTCTTAGATTTACTTTGTTTTCTCAACTTGTAAATGTACCTTTTTACCAGAGTGTGTATCTTTGTTTGCTGTACTTTGAACCTAAGACAGAGGGGGGTCCTCTGAGCTCTTTAAGTTTGATTACCCTGTAAAGTTATTCTCCATACTGATTTTACAGAGATGATTTTTACCTTTTTCTTTAATTAAAAGCCTTCTTTTTTAAGAACCAGATTGATTTCTCCTTGTTTTAAGATCCAAGGGGGTTTGGATCTGTATTCACCAGGAGTTGGTGAAAGGAGGGTGGAAGGAAGGAGGGGGGATGGTTAACTTCTCCTTGTTTTAAGATCCAAGGGGGTTTGGATCTGTGTTCACCAGGGAATTGGTGAAAGGTTTCTCAAGGCTTCCCAGGGAGGGAATTCTTGTGATGGTGGCAGCGGACCAAAGCTAAGCTGGTAGATAAGCTTAGAAGTTTTCATGCAGGCCCCTACATTTGAACCCTAAAGTTCAAAGTGGGGATCCAGCCTTGACATGGTGGCACAGCGGTGGAGATCGTTTAGACCCAAAAGCCAGTAAGAGATTTTTTTTTCCTTCTAGCTGCTTGGAAAGCAGAGCTACCCAAAAGCCAGTAAGAGATTTTTTTTTCTCCTTCTAGCTGCTTGGAGAGCAGAGCTGAAGGTAGATGCATATCTTATCTCTCCTTGCCTGAAGGCAGAGGTGTTAAGTTTTTTTTAACGAGGTCCTTTGTTAAGAGAAGGGTTCAAAGGGAGCAAACTTTGACTGACTGGTAAAGATAATTTACAAGTTGAATTGTTTTTTTTTCTTTTTACATCCTCGGGAGTAGCTTGTTAGAAAGTCTCTGTTAACTCAGCAGCAGCCAGAGCTAAGTACATCCCAATTTCAGTCAACTGCAGAGGGGTGTGACCCAGCACAAGAAAACCAGGAAAATGACTACCAAAGAAGAAAAAGCTAAAGAAGAGGCCCACAAGAGAGCTATGGAGCTGAAAGAAAAAGAGATAGAGCTGAGAGACAGAGAAGAGAAAGCCAAAGAGGCGGCCCACAAGAGAGAGAT
>NW_020699807.1:0-1966 GCF_002925995.2 Terrapene triunguis | reverse complement strand
TAGCACACAGGCTGTCGAACTGCCCCACAATAATGCCTAGGGCAGAGTTTTAGAAACAGCCAACAGCCAATCTTGGGTTTAAAATGGCCAGTGATGGAGAATCCACCGCGACCCTTGGGAAATTGTTCCGACGGTTCATTACTCTCACCGTTGTAAATTTGTGCCTTCTTTCCAGTCTGCATTTGTCTAGCTTCAATTTCCAGCCTTTGGGTTGTGTTGGACCTTCCTCTGCGAGAGTGAACAGCCCATTATCAAATATTTGTTCTGTACTTATAGATTGTGATCAGATCCCCCCTTGGTCTTCTGTTTGTTAAACTACCTAGATTGAGCTCCTTGCCCCGGCGTGTTTTCCAATCCTTTAACCATTCTCGTGGCTCTTCTCTCAACATTCTCCAATTGATCAACCTCTTTCTCGAATTGTGGGCACCAGAACTGGACACAGGATTCCAGCAGTGGTCACACCGGTGACTAACACAGAGTAAAATAACCTCTCTGCTCCTACCTGGGATTCCCTGTTTAGGCATCCCAGGATCACATTGGCCCTTTTGGCCACAGATCGGGAGCTCATGTTCAGCTGATTATCCACCATGAGCCCCAAATCTTTTTCAGAGTCGTTATTTCCCAGGATAGAGTCCCCCATTCTGTAAGCAAGGCCAACGTTCTTTGGTCCAAGGTGTTTACATTTCCATTTCGCTGTATTAAAATGAATATTGTATGTTTGCACCCAGCTTACCAAGTGCTCCAGATGGCTCTGTATCAGTGACCTGTCCACTTCCCCAATTTTTGTATCATCAGCAAACTTTATCAGCGATGATTTTATGTTTTCTTCCAGGTCAATGATAAATATGTTAAATAGTGTAGGGCCAAGAACCGAAACACTTGATGATTTTAGCCAATTTTTAATCCATTTAATGTGTTTGTTATTAATTTTATATCATTCTAGATTTTAATCAAAATATCATGCGGTACCAAGTCAAATACCTTACAGATGTCTCAGTATATTACATCAGCACTATAACCTTTATCAACCTAATTTGTAATCTCATCCAAAAAATATATATCAAGTTAGTTTGACAGGATCTATTTTCCATAAACACACCTGGATTTCCATTAACTTCATTTCACTCCTTTAATTATTTATCCATCAAGTCCCGTATCAGCTGCTCCATTATCTTGGCCAGGATCAATGTCAGGCTGACAGGCCTATAATTACAAGGTCACTCCATTTACCCTTTTTAAAAATTGGCACAACATTAGTGGTCTTCCAGTCTTGTGGAACGTCCCTGGCGCTTCAAGACTTACTGAAAATCAGCATTAATGGGCCAACGAGCTCCTTAGCCAGCTCTTTTAAAACTCATGGATGCAAGTTATCTGGACCTGCTAAGTTAAAAATATCTAATTTTGGTAGCTTCTGTTTAAGATCCTCCCGAGATACTAGAGATATATGATGAGACTATATTATCTGTTTATTCCCCAAATATGGAACAGAAATATTTATTGAACTCTTCTGCCTTTTCTACATTATTATTGATAATTCTACCATTTCCATCTTGTAATGGGCCAATACCATTGTCAGAATTCTTTTTGTTCTTAATGTATTTAAAAAACTCCTTTTTATTGTTCTTATCTCTGCCATAGATGTCGCTGTGTGTTTTTTCTTCCCTTAGCAATTTTCTACAATTCCTAACCTTTGATTTATATTCATTACTATCAGCTTCCCCTTTCTTCTGTTTGTTGTATATTATTTTTTTATTTTGTATAGCTGCCTTCACATCCCTCTAAACCAGGTTGTTTTTTTTTAAACCAGTATGGCCTTCTTTCTAGACTGTGCCTTTTTGGGCATATAGTAAGGTGCTCTTAAATGATTCCCAATTATCATTCACATTTTTCTGATTAAATTCTTCCTCCCAGCTGATTTGTCTCATAATTGTTTTCAGCTTTGTGAAATTGGCCCTATTAAAGCAGC
>NW_020699806.1:0-1166 GCF_002925995.2 Terrapene triunguis | reverse complement strand
GGGGAGCCCCCTGCTACCTCCAGGGTTCATTGCGAGGTGAGGGTAGATTGTGATATTCTACCATCCTCCTCCCACAACCAAGGGCACCAGAATCTTTGTAGAAGTGGGGGGGAACAGGTGCTGGAACTAGGGGGTATCAGGGGGCCATGTCCCCCCAGTTTTTAACACTGGTATAGTTTGGGGGGAAGTGGGCGGCATTGCCCCTCCAAACTGCAAGGTCATGTTAAAAAGGGGGGCATGGCCCTCTCACCTTTAAGAGGAGGAGGCCATGACGCCCGGGTTTGCAGCGCCGCTTCCTACAAGCGAAACCCACCCAGCTGTGAGACTAAAATGGGCTTCCACTTGCATAGATTGTGCAGCTCTTCCTTGTATGCTTGTCCCTCTCCTCTCCTGAGCTGTGAAATGGTTATCGGTGTTGACCCTGTAAATTGTCATCTTGATAGATTTAGCGTTTGCCGCCGTTCCTGTGAATGTGAACATGGAATCCCCACCCCTCAGAGCTATTGTTTCCGGCTGTCGGCAGACTCAGGCAGACATCACAGCATCAGGTTCACCTGGGTCATGTTTCGAAGTTGATCTTTGTAACCACGGGGGCTGCAGGCTTGATTTTCCATTTTAAATGAAAAGTTTGATTTTGAAGCACAAGATTCCACCACAAGGGAAGGGACTGGGGCATCGACCCAAATCCGACTCCAGCCTCTTCCAGCAGGACGAGCTCATGGGGAGTGGGGCAGGAGCACTGGTGGTGGGGGAGCTCCAAGTAGCTGCAACCCCAGCCTGTCCTAACAGACACCCCACTCTGCATGGAAAACCTGTTCTAAGGGAATCCTGCCAGCGCAGGGTGGGGAGCCCTGTGCTGTGCTTAGCTTCAGCGCCCAGCGTGTGAACGCCACGGCCTTATGCCAGCTGTAGAAACACAAATAGCACTGGACAGACACAGTTTTTAATATGTGATGTTATCTGTGTTCCCTCTCTAGGAGAAGCAAGAAGAGCAGTGGCTGCGTGTAGATACTCTGCCGTGTTAAAGGGAAAATGCAAGAGGTGTGTTGGAGAGGTAAGGGGCTGTTTCCTGTTTTCCTGTTTCCTGTTTTCTCACAGTCAAAGACATCAGTTCCCACTGGGGACACAAAGGAAATGTCACAATAATGGAGGTCAGGAGAACAGGA
>NW_020699805.1:0-6479 GCF_002925995.2 Terrapene triunguis | reverse complement strand
CAATGAAACGCTAGCAAGAGAATATGACAGGAGCTCTGGAGCAGCCCACTACTAGTGCAATGCCAGGCTCTCCCAGTAGGAGGTGCTGCAGAAGCACCGGCTGTGAGGACCCCCTAGGTACTCCAGTCCCAGCCTCTCCCAGGCAGAAGGGTGGTAGAAACACTGGCTGTGGGGAGCCCCCTGCTGCCTCCAAGGTTCATTGCGAGGTGAGGGTAGACTGTGATATTCTACCATCCTCCTCCCACAACTAAGGACACCAGAATCTTTGTAGAAGTGGAGGGGAACAGGTGCTGGAACTGGGGGGTATCAGAGGGCCATGTCCCCCCACTTTTTAACATGGCATAGTTTGGGAGGAAGTGGGCGGCATTGCCCCTCCAAACTGCAAGCCCATGTTAAAAAGGGGGGCATGGCCCTCTCACCTTTAAGAGGAGGGTGCCATGACGCCCCAGTTTGCAGCGCCGCTTCCTACAACCGAAATCCACCCAGGTGTGAGACTAAAATGGGCTTCCACTTGCATAGATTGTGCAGCTCTTCCTTGTATGCTTGTCCCTCTCCTCTGCTGAGCTGTGAAATGGTTATCGGTGTTGACTCTGTAAATTGTCATCTTGAGAGATTCAGCGTTTGCCCCCGTTCCTGTGAATGTGAACATGGAATCCCCGCCCCTCAGAGCTGTTGTTTCCGGCTGTCGGCAGACTCAGGCAGACATCACGGCATTGGGTTCACCTGGGTCACGTTTTGAAGTTGATCTTTGAAACTACGGGAGCTGCAGGCTTGATTTTCTTTTATAAATGAAAACTTTTATGTTGAAGCACAAGAGTCCACCACAAGGGAAGGGACTGGGGCATCGACCCAAATCCGACTCCAGCCTCTCCCAGCAGGACGAGCTCATGGGGAGTGGGGCAGGAGCACTGGTGGGGGGGAGCTCCAAGTAGCTGCAACCCCAGCCTGTCCTAACAGACACCCCACTCTGCATGGAAAACCTGTTCTAAGGGAATCCTGCCAGTGCAGGGTGGGGTGATTTCCCTACACCCTCCCTGAATTTTCCCAACACCCCCGCAGTTTTGTGAACTAATTACATGCCAATTTAGAGTAGCAGCCGTGTTAGTCTGTATCCGCAAAAAGAACAGGAGTACTTGTGGCACCTTAGAGACTAACAAATTGATTAGAGCATAAGCTTTATGTTTCACTCTATATGCATCCGAAGAAGTGGGCTGTAGCCCACGAAAGCTTATGCTCTAATAAATTTGTTAGTCTCTAAGGTGCCACAAGTACTCCTGTTCTTTATGCCAATTTAGTGACTGTTTGGAAATTTGAATTGAAATTGAAGCATTAATGCACACTTTAAAAGCATATACAGTGTATGATCAAATACGTGTTTCTGAAAAAGTATCATAGATTTGAAAAGTATGAACACAGACTAGCTTCCTGATACAGCTGTTGTTTTTTATGACAATGTCAGTGCATTCATTTTGGTGATGTTGGCCAACCTAATAATTTCAAATGATGATTTGTAAGCAAAGTCTAAATGAGCTCTCCCTGACAGCTAGTGATGAGCTGGGGCTGGGGGGAAAGGCTTCAGCACCAGACTGTATTTACATTCACACCTAATCTACCTACGTATCCAGCAAACAGCTGGGTTGCCCAAGTGATAGATTTTGGCTGGGGTTGGGTTACAAATCACTTGAATGCAGGGGGGGGGCGGGGGGATGAAATGTTGTTGTTCTTATTGTATGCGTAAAGGGCAGTAGAACTGTACTTAGCCTGTGCTGAGTGAGGGCATCGAGAGAGGGTGGGGACCTGTCCCTCTCCACTGTTTAAAGACAGAGCTGATTAGGCTCCATAGATAGTCTTTTGTTCTGTTAAGTGACCACAGCAGCTGAAATCACTGATAATCAGGTCTAAGTGCTTAGTCCTGCTGTGGGACAGTGTTTCTGTGGAAGAGACGGCCCAGTCTGCACTAGCAGCGAGGTTCCCCCCCTGAGAGCTCAGCTGAAATCACTGAGAGCTGGGTGGAACCTCAAGAGACCAACTCGCAGAGGTCACAGTGGCAGGTGGCAGCAGAAGGTGACGGCGCAGAGCCATTGGCAACAGAGCGATGGAGTGAACGGTGGCACAACAAACAGCAGTGGCGAGAGCGAACAGTGAGCAGCTGGAGGAACGAGCAAGGTGCCTTCTTGCCCCCCACCTGGGAGGTGAACTCATGTGAAAGCACCTCTGAACTCTGAGTCTCCACTGACCAAGGACAACCCCGGTGAGTGGGGTGCGGTGGAGGGAAAAGTGAGGGGCACATTAAATAAACATTTGTTTGTTGGACTTTATTTTAGTGACTTTGCTCCAGAATGCTAGATTTGTGACTGGGAATGGAAACTTATATAAATATGTTTCCTAGTAGGCCAAGATTTTTAAAATGCATTATTTGCCAAGGTTGTTATCTCATATCGTTGCTATCTTGAGAGGTCATTATGGTGGGGAGTTTCTGTACTAAACATTTTTATTATTATAATTAATTTTTACATAAGAATGGTCATACTGGGTCAGACCAATGGTCCATATAGCACAGTATTCTGTCTTCCGACAGTGGTCAAGGCCAGATGCTTCAGAGGGAATGAACAGAACAGGGAATCATCAAGTGATCCATCCCCTGTTGCCCATTCCCAGCTTCTGGCAAACAGGCTAGGGACACTCAGAGCATGGTGTTGTATCCTTCCCCATCCTGGCTAATAATCACTGATGGACCTATTCTCCAGGAATTTACCTAGTTCTTTTTTTAATCCTGTTGTAGTTTTGGTCTTCACAGCATCCCCTGGCAAAGAGGTCCACGGGTTGACTTATGTTGTGTGAAGAAGTACTTCCTTTGTTTTTTTAAAACCTGCTGCCTATTAATTTCATTGGGTGACTGCTAGTTCTTGTGTTATGTGAAGGATTAAATAACATTTCCTTATTCACTTTCTTCACACCAGTCAAGATTTTATAGACCTCTATCATATCCCCCCTTAGTCGTCTCTTTTCTAAGCTGAAAATTCCCAGTCATTTTAATCTCTCCTCCTGTTTCATACCCCTAATCATTTTAGTTGCCCATCTCTGTACCTTTTCCAATTCCAATATATCTGTTTTGGGATGGGGTGACCAGATCTGCACACAGTATTCAAGGTGTGCACGTTTCATGGATTTATACAGAGGCAATATGATATTTTCTGTCTTATTATCTATCCCTTTCTTAATGATTCCCAACATTCTGTATGCTTTTTTGTCTGCCGCTGCACATTGAGTGGATGTTTTCAGAGAACTATCCACAATGACTCCAAGATCTCTTTCTTGAGTGTTAACAGCTAATTCAGACCCCATCATTTTGTATGTATAGTTGAGATTGTTTTCCAATGTGCATTACTTTGCATTTATCAACATTGAATTTCATCGGCCATTTTGTTGCCCAGTCACCCAGTTTTGTGAGATCCCTTTGTAACTCTTCGCAGTCTGCCTGGGACTTAACTATCTTGAATAGTTTTGTATCATCTGCAAATTTTGCCACCTCACTGTTTACCCATTTTTCCAGATCATTTATGAATATGTTTAACAGTAATGGTCCCAGTACCAACCCCTCAGGGATACCACTATTTCTCTCTCTCTATTCTGAAAACTGATAATTTATTCCTACCCTTTGTTTCCCATCTTTTAACCAGTTACTGATCCATGAGAGGACTTCCCTCTTATCCCATGAGGGCTTACTTTTCAAAAGTCAATTTAAATTAAATACATTTAAAAAAAAAATATTTTTTAGAAATCTAGACCTGTTATGTGTTTTGGTGTAACTTGCATTATCCTTACGTTAAATTTGCATTATCCTAACAAAACATGTACTTTATTCATATCTCTTTTATATGTTGCAGGTCAAAGTGAAAATGAAAAAAGACAAAAAACAATACAAAAATTTTTCCACTCAAAGGCCTCAAAAACTAACCAAGGTGAAGAACACATCAAGAACCAAGAATATATCAACATGTCATCTGAAGGTTCAAGTGGTATATCTACATCCGACCGGCCCGAAGCACAAATACAGCTACCTACTGAAGAAACAGTGTCTCCAAAACCTAAAGGCAGTTCTGGATGTTTGTCGGTCAAAGTGTGCCCATTTATTGAAGTTACAAAAGATGGCTACTGATGCACCTCTTGCAAAAAAGCTTACGAAGAAGGAAAGCTTCCCAATGCTATAATTGGTAAAAGTGGAGGAGCTTGGTTTGTCAAACCGATCAGCAAAGCCAATGCTGACAAACTACATGAAAAGGCTGCAAAACACCAGGCCTCTGGAGTGTATCAACATGCAGAAAGCCTTATAAGCCCACTTTCAAAGCCAATTTTAGAAGTACTTAATGAGGCTGTTAAGAATGCTGGAGACACAACACAGTTCATGCGAACAAACATGGCTGTGGCATCATACTTTCTATTTAAGCAAGAGATACCACACACTACAAACTGGAGGCCAATGTTACATGCATTGTCACTTTTTCATCCTGAAGTTGAACACTGGTTCCGAACAAGACCAGCAAATGCTCACTATCTTTCTGCAAGAAACTCAACTGACTGGCTAGAAGCATGCGGTGCAACAGTGCAAGACTCAACAGTTGAAAAAGTGAAGAACTCTCTCACCACATTCAAAATTTGCATACATGGCTGATGAATGCACCGATGCAAATGGGCATCAAGTATTACGTCATTATGTATGTTATCTTGATGTCAGGGGTAGGCCAGTAGATGCATTTCTAGATGTTCAAGTTATAGAAGACACATCAGCTGCATCTGTGACAACCCACATCTTAGAAGAGTTAAATGCTTGTCAATTGGACCCCAAACAGATGGCTGCTTGTGCATTTGATGGAGCTGCAAACTTCTCTGGAAGACATGGTGGAGTACAAGCTTTGCTCAGAGAAAAATGTAACCCTAATCTCTCCTATACACACTGCAGAGGCCATCTACTCCAACTAGCGCTAGTACGAGCTGCAGAATCTTCTAAAGACATTTAAAAAGCTATAAATTTAATGTCTTCATTATATTCTTTTTTTCAGCAAGAGTCCAAAAAGACTGAATATCTTGGAAAATATAGAAGATACACTGGGACTGAAGTTCAAATTAGTCCAACCTGGGAAAACCCACTGGCTTTCTCATGAGCGATCCTTGGCTGTTGTCTTAAAATTACTCCAGCCATTATTACTGGCTTTGAAAAGTATCTACCAAGATGGGATGGATCTAAGTAGTGAGGCTGGTGGATTACTTTTGCTACTAAGTTCAGAGAAGACTATTGCCATTCTCTCTCGTAGGTCTACTGTTGAAACCACTTGGGTCATTAAACAATGTCATCCAGGCATCTGCTACAACAGTTGTAGATCTTTGTCCAGCAATAGAAGCTACATTTGAATCAGAGATCTATCCATTGAAAAAGTACTGGAAGAAGCAAAGACTTCAGTCCAGAAGTTGACTAATGAAGGCATTTATATTGAGTCCTTAAGTGAAGAAGACAAGAAGTGTTTGTTAAGACAACTGAAAAAGTACACAGACTTGATTCTTTAAAATCGACAACAGCAACTTCTAGATTCTACTCAACCTCTACGTAGGTTTTACAGATGCCTGTCCTATAAAACACCAACAGTTGAGTGGAGTGAGGCACTACCAGCAATGGGGCTGCCATGTGATTAGGACAGAATAGAGAATTTGAACACAGAGTGGAATATCATACGACAAATGAATGAAGATTTGACTTCAACTTCTTTTTTATCATCACTAGTGGCTCGACCCGATCTTTATGTTCTGTTTCCTGGGATGAAAGAAGTAGGAATTCATCTCTTGTTACTCCCAGTCACAACAGCTACAGTTGAGCGTTCTTTTTCATCATTGAATAGAATTTTGTGTTCTGAAAGAAGTCGCTTTCTGCCTGATCATGTGAATGAACTGATGAGCACATCAACTGAAAGAATGGAAGTACCAGACACACGAGAAGCCACCAAAGATAAACGCATTGCATTCAAGAAGTTAATTAACAGAGTTGTGCAAAATTATAACAAGAAACCAAGAAGACTGTAGATGTCATGCTTCATAGAAGGCTTGAGTAGCCAACTTTAATTTGTGTGACGATTTTAAAACATGAGTTAAATCTAATAAAATGGTCATGAAACATTTTTCAGTTTTTATTATGGTGCCAGACAGCTCACCTTCACCCTCACAGTCTCACCCTTCATCGGCCCTGACACCCCCCCTGTAAATTCGAACACTCCCCCCCCGAATTTCAATTCCTGGGGAAGCCACTGGCGCCCAGCGTGTGAATGCCACGGCTCTAGAAACACAAATATCACTGGACAGATACAGTTTTTAATATGTGATGTTATCTGTGTTCCCTCTCTAGGAGAAGCAAGAAGAGCAGTGACTGCGTGTAGATACTCTGCTGTGTTAAAGGGAAAATGCAAGAGGTGTGTCGGAGAGGTAAGGGGCTG
>NW_020699804.1:0-1120 GCF_002925995.2 Terrapene triunguis | reverse complement strand
TGGAACAGAAATATTTATTGAACACTTCTGCCTTTTCTCCATTATTACTGATCATTCTACCATTTCCATCTTATAATGGACCAATACCATTGTCAGGATTCTTTTTGTTCTTAATGTATTTAAAAAACTCCTTTTTATTGTTCTTATCTCTGCCATAGATGTCTCCTTGTGTCCTTTTTCGTCCCTTATCAATTTTCTACAATTCCTAACTTCTGATTTATATTCATTACTATCAGCTTACCCTTTCTTCCATTTTTTGTATATTATTTTTTTATTTTGTATAGCTGCCTTCACATCCCTCTAAATCAGGTTGGTTTTTTAAAACCAGTACGGCCTTCTTTCTAGACTGTGGCTTTTTGGGCATCTAGTAAGGTGCTCTTAAATTATTCCCAATTATCATTCACATTTTGCTGATTAAATTCTTCCTCCCAGCTGATTTGTCTCATAATTGTTTTTAGCTTTGTGAAATTGGCCCTATTAAAGCAGCAAGGATATATATTACCTGTCTGGACTTTGCTTTCACATTATAAATGTGATCAGATCGTGATCACTTGCATAAGGAGACGGTGGGATTGAAGTTCCAGCTAGGAGGGGCAGGGTTTGTTCACTAGTGGGAGGAACTTAGATTCTGTTTTCACATCTAACAGGCAGCAGCCGACCCCATAGTCTTTCTATCCAGTCAGAGAGCAGCAAGTCTGCAGATTAATAATTTTACGGGTCTCACCCTGCTGCCCCAGCAGGATAGAAATAGCAGAACCCCAGCACCATTCAGTGGGGGAGAGGGACACAGCCATCTGGGACATAACATGCCAGCAAAAGGCTTCTTTCTAAAGGCGCTGAGAGCAGGACTGGGACAGTGGGGAAAAGGTGGGAGAGGGATACTTCTCCGCAGGAGGTTGAGGGTCCTGATCTCACTCTCTGATGTTTGTTTTGCAGTGCGCAGTGGTGATATAAGTTCCCTTCCTCCAGGTAAGAAAAGCTGCCATTTTTTTCCACTTTAAATGTTTTCCCTTTAAAACAGCTGCACAGGGGAGAGAGCAACAGGCTGGATCCTGGGTCTGCAGGGACAGATCGAGGAAGGCTGGCTGTGTAGAGGACTGAATACAGAGTTAAGAGTCAA
>NW_020699803.1:0-1426 GCF_002925995.2 Terrapene triunguis | reverse complement strand
CTTATAGATTGTGATCAGATCTCCCCTTGACCTTCTGTTTGTTAAACTACCTAGATTGAGCTCCTTGCCCCGGCGTGTTTTCCAGTCCTTTAACCATTCTCGTGGCTTTTCTCTCAACATTCTCCAATTGATCAACCTCTTTCTCGAATTGTGAGCACCAGAACTGGACACAGGATTCCAGCCGTGGTCACACCGGTGACTAACACAGAGTAAAATAACCTCTCTGCTCCTACCTGGGATTCCCTGTTTAGGCATCCCAGGATCGCATTGGCCCTTTTGGCCACAGATCGGGAGCTCATGTTCAGCTGATTATCCACCATGAGCCCCAAATCTTTTTCAGAGTCGTTATTTCCCAGGATAGAGTCCCCCATTCTGTAAGCAAGGCCAACGTTCTTTGGTCCTAGGTGTTTACATTTACATTTCGCTGTATTAAAATGAATATTGTATGTTTGCACCCAGCTTACCAAGTGCTCCAGATGGCTCTGTATCAGTGATCTTTCCACTCCCCCAATTTTTGTATCATCAGCAAACTTTATCAGTGATGATTTTATGTTTTCTTCCAGGTCAATGATAAATATGTTAAATAGTGTAGGGCCAAGAACCAATCCCTCACTGGAAACATACCCGCTCGATGATTTTAGCCAGTTTTTAATCAATTTAATTTGTTCGTTGTTAATTTTATATCATTCTAGATTTGTAATCAAAATATCATGCGGTACCAAGTCAAATACCTTACAGATGTCTCAGTATATTACGTCAGCACTATAACCTTTATCAACCTAATTTGTAATCTCGTCCAAAAAATATATCAAGTTAGTTTGACAGGCTCTATTTTCCATAAACACACCTGGATTTCCATTAACTTCATTTCACTCCTTTAATTATTTATCAATCAAGTCCCGTATCAGCTGCTCCATTATCTTGGCCAGGATCGATTTCAGGCTGACAGGCCTATAATTACCAAGGTCACTCCATTTACCCTTTTTAAAAATTGGCACAATATTAGTGGTCTTCCAGTCTTGTGGAACATCCCCGACGCTTCAAGACTTATTGAAAATCAGCATTAATGGGCCAATGAGCTACTCAGCCAGCTCTTTTAAAACTCATGGATGCAAGTTATCTGGACCTGCTAAGTTAAAAATATCTAATTTTGGTAGCTTCTGTTTAAGATCCTTCCAAGATACTAAAGGTACACCTCTACCCCAATATAACGCGACCCGATATAACACGAATTCGGATATAATGCAGTAAAGCAGCGGCTCCAGGGGGCAGGGCTGTGCACTCCAGCGGATCAAAGCAAGTTCGATATAATGCGGTTTCACCTATAACGCGGTAAGATTGTTTGGCTCCTGAGGACGGCGTTATATCGAGGTAGAGGTGTATATGATGAGACTATATTATCTGTTTATTCCCCAAATATGGAACA
>NW_020699802.1:0-1452 GCF_002925995.2 Terrapene triunguis | reverse complement strand
GTACAATTTAAGTGTGATGCTCGATTTCCAGTGGTTCCCCTAAAAGTTAGACAAAGAACTTTTGAATTACACTGCACTACAGCCAAAATGCTTCTGAAATAAATGTAGTCAAACTTCACTAATTCTGGGTCACTGAGAATGAAAATGATGCTTAAAATTGTTGATTGGCTCTAGTTTTCAAGATATGTTATTGGGTCAGTATATACGACCCTTGACTTGGGAATGGCGGAGGATAAGTGAGTTATAAAGGGAAGGGATCTCAATTTAAACCAGAAATGACTAAAATACATCTTTGACTGGATCTATGAATAAATCGATGACTGGGTTTGGACAGTACTTGCTTTTTAGGCAAAACAATGAATGATGCAATCTGAAGCTGGTATTGCATCATACATGATATGAATTGCATCATGTTATTCCTAGAAGTCATGGATGATGCAATCATAACGAAGCTTACATCACTCTGCTGAACAAATTGCCCTATATCAGCTCTAGAAATCATACAGTGTCATGCTCTCTTATTTGTCAGTGTTTGATTTTGCAAAGGGACACATTTCTGTTTAGCCAAAGTGAGCAGAGATGCCTCGTACTTGTGTGAACAGTGCAGATAACTTCTGCTATGTTTGTGGTGAAGTGACTTTTGCATCACAAAAGCGCAGTATAACCACTATGGTTAAGAAAGCCTATCACCTTTATTTTGGCTGCAAAATTGGACATCAGGACAAGAGGTGGGCCCCACACATATGCTGCAACACTTGTGCAACAAATCTTCGCCAGTGGTTGAACAGGAAAAGGAAATCTATGCCTTTTGCAGTGCCAATGATTTGGAGAGACCCAACAGATCATACCAGCAATTGTTACTTCTGCATGGTGACTCCAGTTGGGAATACAAGAGAAAAGCCAAGAAGCGCCGAGTAGACACTGAATAGGACTAAACTATGTACATAATAGTTTTTTGCCTTTTGTTTCATAATAAATTGTATTTATATAACCCTTTTGCTGATTTTTAAAGTGTTACATAAACAGGACAGGTGAAATATTATCATGTAAAGCAACCATAAACAAATGAAAAGACCTAGGTTTACAATTTATGATTAAAACTCTACTATCTACACAATATACATAGACATAAAATGTAAAAACTTAAATATCTTAGAAACAGTAGCCAATCAGTTGTTTTAATTGTCATATTTGAATTCAGCACATCCAAATACATAATAAATAGCACATTTTATCTCTG
Source organism: Terrapene triunguis (assembly GCF_002925995.2). NCBI lineage: Eukaryota > Metazoa > Chordata > Testudines > Emydidae > Terrapene > Terrapene triunguis. The sequence continues at coordinate 212 of NW_020699802.1, read as the reverse complement.
AAGCAGATGACTTCTCAGAAATTGTAGACCAGTGTTATTAGTGGACACGGGGGCCACTCATTCGGCTATACCGAAGGGAGCGGCACCAAAGGGTGAAGTAGAAAAATGTGTGATAGGAGTCACTGGAAAACCTGAATGACATTTCATGTCTAATAATTGCATGGCTACATTAGGACCCATATCTGTTCAGCATTCATTTCTGTTAATGAACG
>NW_020699801.1:0-12032 GCF_002925995.2 Terrapene triunguis | reverse complement strand
TGTACGCGGGGGTGCCGGGGGCGGGGCTCCCTGGGCGGGGAGGGGCTGTGTGTACACAGCGGGTGGAGGTGCCGGGGGCGGGGCTGTGTGTACGCAGGGGGGGAGGTGCCGGGGGCGGGGGCTCCCTGGGCGGAGCTAAGGGCTGTGTGCACACAGCGGGTGGAGGGGGCGGGGCGGGCGGGGCTGTGTGTACACGGGGGGGGGGAGGTGCCAGGGGGCTCGGGAGAAGGCGGTGGCCTGAAGTGGGATGTTAAGTGGTGCTGGGCTTTTTGACCTCCGATTTTTTGTTTAACCTTCCCCGTGCCCTCACCTCTGTCAGCCTCTGCTCTTTCCACATCGCTGTCTGCGTGACTGCAGCAGCAGCAGCTGCCTCAACACGAGCTTCCTGCCCTTTAGTGCTTCACGGACACCCCCCGCCTGGGAAAACGTTCTTTGTTTTAGATCCTTGAGCAGCGTTCTGCTTAGTTTTACACTAAACGGCACCTTGACTCCAAACTTTCTTTTCCTGCTCTACCACCAATCACAAGCAGCTGTCCTAGGTAGCAGCCACGCACTCTCCCCCCTAAAAATGTACGGGCAAGGATAGTATTTGCCCACGAACGTTACTTCAAATTTGCATAGTCTCCCCCTCCTTAAGCCCCGGGAAGCAGAGGAAAGGTCACTGGCCCCTGCATCCCTATTTAAGATGGGGACTTCAACACATATTTAAGTCCCAGTGAAGCTAATGGGACTCTCACCCATGCTTAAAGTCAAGCATATGCTAAGCTGCTTTCTTGAATCAAGGCCTCAATGAACTGATTAAACTCTATTCTAGTGCCTTTCTTAATGTATATTCATAAGGTGGGTATAAATAAACGATAATTGCAAGGATGACTATAACCATCTACTAGTACATTTCACTAGAAAGGTCACCATACTACAGAGCTAGAATTTTAACTATTTTGTCCAAATGGAAATTAATATTGGGAAGTTGTTACATGTTTTCCTCAAGAATCATGTATGTCCTTCCATCAGCATGATAAATGAACACAGATGTTGATTTCTCTTTTCACAGCAGAAACAAGTGACCTTTCCACCATTGGTTTGGATGACTATCAGTAGGGAAACCTCACTCAAACTCACAGTAATCCCTTTGTCCATATGTAATAGCACTTCAACCAAAGATGTGGCATTTCTGGATGAAAATAAAACCTTCAAAGAGACCAGTTTTCATGACTGCATTTAGTCTCCCCCTTTCAACGTTTAGGGCCATTAACTGTTGCAGGGTAATATTTTCTGGTGACCCTAAACATTTGTATTTTCATTCTGTAAAAATCCAAACAGGATGCTGAAAACTACCCATGGCAACCAAAGCCATTCAAAGGTAGGAGACATTATTTTGTGCAACCCTTCTTCAAATCTAAGGGAGCCCAGTAGACAAATACAAATGCCTCACACTACAGAAATATATACATACACTGTTTGTATATAAAAAATAGTCTTTCATTAAAAAAAAACACCATCCCTGCATACTGCAGCTAGATCCATACTTCAACCTTAAGGGAAAGAACACGTATTGTGAAGGAGGGTAGCTCCATGAGCTGGAGCAAGAGGACAGTAGAAAATATTTTCATCACAGGCACTGTCTCCATCCATAACTATTCATGGCAATTAGAATAACAAACCCACTAGTGATGAGCTGAAATAAACTCTAAAACAATGCATTTTTAGAGTATGAATGTATAATATAAGCTTATAAGGAATTTTACTGCTAAAGTTTTCACCTTAAAATCACATTTTTCAACTAGGTGGGCAACAGACTAGACAAGGGAGGGCATGGGAAGAAGACAGGAAAACTGGGGGCATTTTTACTTCATCACCTTGATCTATTCCACCACTCACTGCAAAGAGTTCCTACAAACCATGGGGGAAATAGCAGGCAACGCCTTGGAAGCCACCTGCCTTATCACCCTGCTCCCACAATCCCTCCCCATAATAGCAGCTGGATGAGCAAGCATCTCAGAGAGGTGATTAAGAAAAAGCAGAAAGCCTACAAGGAGTGGAAGATGGGAGGGATTAGCAAGGAAAGCTACCTTATTGAGGTCAGAACATGTAGGGATAAAGTGAGAAAGGCCAAAAGCCATGTAGAGTTGGACCTTGCAAAGGGAATTAAAACCAATAGTAAAAAGTTCTATAGCCATATAAATAAGAAGAAAACAAAGAAAGAAGAAGTGGGACCGCTAAACACTGAGGATGGAGTGGAGGTTAAGGATAATCTAGGCATGGCCCAATATCTAAACAAATACTTTGCCTCAGTCTTTAATGAGGCTAATGAGGAGCTTAGGGATAATGGTAGGATGACAAATGGGAATGAGGATATGGAGGTAGATATTACCACATCCGAGGTAGATGCCAAACTCGAACAGCTTAATGGGACTAAATCGGGGGGCCCAGATAATCTTCATCCAAGTATATTAAAGGAACTGGCACATGAAATTGCAAGTCCATTAGCAAGAATTTTTATTGAATCAGTGAACTCAGGGGTTGTACCGTACAACTGGAGAATTGGTAACATAGTTCCTATTTTTAAGAAAGGGGAAAAAAGTGATCCAAGTAACTATAGGCCTGTTAGTTTGACATCTGTAGTATGCAAGGTCTTGGAAAAATTTTTGAAGGAGAAAGTAGTTAAGGACATTGAGGTCAATGGTAATACAACAGGGTTTTACAAAAGGTAGATCGTGCCAAACCAACCCGATCTCCTTCTTTGAGAAGGTAACAGATTTTTTAGACAAAGGAAATGCAGTGGATCTAATTTACCTCGATTTCAGTAAGGCATTTGATACGGTTCCACATGGGGAATTATTAGCTAAATTGGAAAAGATGGGGATCAATATGAAAATTGAAAGGTGGTTAAGGAATTGGTTAAAGGGGAGACTACAACGGGTCATACTGAAAGGTGAACTGTCAGGCTGGAAGGAGGTTACTAGTGGAGTTCCTCAGGGATCGGTTTTGGGACCAATCTTATTTAATCTTTTCATTACTGACCTTGGCACAAAAAGTGGGAATATGCTAATAAAGTTTGCGGATGACACAAAGCTGGGAGGTATTGCTAATACAGAGAAAGACCGGGATATCATACAGGAAGATCTGAATGACCTCATAAACTGGAGTAATAGTAATAGGATGAAATTTAATAGTGAAAAATGCAAGGTCATGCATTTAGGGATTAATAACAAGAATTTTGGTTATAAATTGGGGACACATCAGTTGGCAGTAACAGAGGAGGAGAGGGACCTCGGAGCATTGGTTGATCACAGGATGACCATGAGCCGCCAATGTGATGTGGCCGTTAAAAAAGCAAATGCGGTCTTGGGATGCATCAGGCGAGGTATTTCCAGTAGAGATAAGGAGGTGTTAGTACCGTTATACAAGGCACTGGTGAGACCTCATCTGGAATATTGTGTGCAGTTCTGGTCTCCCATGTTTAAGAAGGATGAATTCAAACTGGAACAGGTACAGAGAAGGGCTACTAGGATGATCCGAGGAATGGAAAACCTGTCTTATGAAAGGAGACTCAAAGAGCTTGGCTTGTTTAGCCTAACCAAAAGAAGGCTGAGGGGAGATATGATTGCTCTTTATAAATATATCAGAGGGATAAATATCAGGGAAGGAGAGGAATTATTTAGACTTAGTATCAATGTGGACACAAGAACAAATGAATATAAACTGGACATTAGGAAGTTTAGACTTGAAATTAGACAAAGGTTTCTAACCATTAGAGGAGTGAAGTTCTGGAACAGCCTTCCAAGGGGAGTAGTGGGGGCAAAAGACATATCTGGCTTCAAGACTAAGCTTGATAAGTTTATAGAGGGGATGGTATGATGGGATAGCCTAATTTTGGCAATTAATTGATCTTTGATTATTAGCAGGTAAATATGCCCAATGGTCTGTGATGGGATGTTAGATGGGGTGGGATCTGAGTTACTACAGAGAATTCTTTCCTGGGTGCTGGCTGGTGAGTCTTGCCCACATGCTCAGGGTTTAACTGATCACCATATTTGGGGTTGGGAAGGAATTTTCCTCCAGGGCAGATTGGCAGAGGCCCTTGAGGTTATTTGCCTTCCTCTGCAGCGTGGGGTATGGGTCACTTGCTGGAGGATTCTCTGCACCTTGAGGTCTTTAAACCACGATTTGAGGACTTCAATAACTCAGGCATAGGTTAGGGGTTTGTTACAGGAGTGGGTGGGTGGGTGAGATTCTGTGGCCTGCGTTGTGCAGGAGGTCAGACTAGATGATCATAATGGTCTCTTCTGACCTTAAAGTCTATGAGTCTATAATATAGCCAGCTACAAGAGCAGTTGGCATATCCAATGTTTCAAGCAGAGGAAGCACAGGTGTGGCTTAAAGGGACATCAATTACATGCTCTCATTAACATCCCTACCTATTTTTAAGATATATAATAGGCCCTACATAATGGTACCAACTGCTTAGCTGAGTGATTAATGGGACACTATCAACTTGAAATAATGATTACAGTTAACAATTTTGTACTTACTGTAGTTACAAGTAACTCCCAAGATTAATATGACTTAAAAATGATTGTTCACACTTGTTTAGTTTACACAAAGTGTTGTCAAATGCCCAAAGTATAGAGTCAGGTTCACTGTTTTTGTGAACAACATTCTCAGGGCTTTGAAAAAAAATGGGTGGTTAGCAGAAGCAGAGCTGAAATGAAAAAAGAGAACAGTCAGCAAACAAGTGTAGTAAAAGGATAGAGGAGGAGAGGTGTTCCTCTTAGGCCAACCCAAAAGACCCTTCTGGGAGAACCCCCCTTCTCCCCCCCCAAAAAACATAGCAAACCAGAAACCACATTTAAAACATGTCAAAAATTTAAAAGGCATGCTTTTTTAAGGGTTCAGTAGCTGAAATTTTGGTGAGGAGGGCTAATTAGTCAGTTTAGAAAAGAAAATTAAGTTGGCACCATCCCTTTAAAAATGCCCTAGAATTTCTAATAAAGACAGATACTGCTTAGCATCTAATGAAGTATCTTCTAGAGTGAGAAACCTTAAATCTAAATATTAACAGTGTAAAAACCAGGAGTATTCTCCTTATTTTTATTAGCATTTTCTGATTTTAAATGTTCTGACATTTCTTACTGTAATGCAGTGGCTAGGAAGGGGAAAGGCTCTCCACCTAGCCACAAGTGGCACAGATCCATACAGGCAACCTACAATACTCATATGCACTATCACAGTGGGCCATACAAGCCTCTCTCCATTCATCAATATACATATATAGGACATGGGTTATGTAAGCACATCAAGGATCAATAATTCCATAGGCAAGTGTGTGCACAAAGGATGCAACTGTTAATTAATTATCTAGTTTATTAAAGTCCTGGATTTTTACAACCAACATGATCCCTCTCTTCAAAATAAAGATACTTCATTAGAAAACATGACAGAATGAACAGAGAGAAGGTATGGATGGGCCAGCTCTGATTAAATGGACTGTGCAGTCTTAGCATAGGCAAAAAATGACATCTCCAAATCAAGTGCTGGAGAGCAGTCACAATCAGTTCAGAGTCTGTGACTGCAGAAGGGCTCCATTTAACCCATCAGTCCTAGAGAAAAGCTCAACTCGATGCACCCGCAGAAAAGTCCAGCTAGTTATGACAATGCCCAGTACTTTCCAGGAACTCCACTTCCATATACACTGCTACCTCGATATAACGCGACCCGATATAACACGAATTCGGATATAGCAGTACTCCAGGGGGGCGGGGCTGCGCACTCCGGTGAATGAAAGCAAGTTCAATATAATGCGGTTTCACCTATAACGCGGTAAGATTTTTTGGCTCCCGAGGACAGCGTTATATCGAGGTAGAGATGGATATCCTTTGACTTCGCTGACCTCATTATTTAATGGAAATTGAGCTCTCCCCTCTTGTAACTCCAGGGAACAGGTGCAGGGCCGGTTAACACAGACTACTTGTGGAGATCATGGAGTTCCTCATGAGGCAATGTTTTCTTATTAGAGTTATGCTGGCCATCGTTGGAGAAGGGGGCTGTGGACTGACCTGTGTGTGTAGGTTGGGGTAGTTTCTCTAGCAGTCTTGAGCAGGTCTCATTCAGGTAACAGGAAACAATGGTGACCACAACCATGGAGCCCTAAATACTACGATTTGTCCACTTTATGCGTGCGCTCATGCTTCCTTAGAGTGGCAGATACTGTGAAGCGACGACCACAGTAAGCACAAGAATATGGTTTTTCTCCAGTATGGATCCGCTGATGGCACTGTAGTGTCACCAGCTGTGTAAAAGTCCTTCCACATTCCTCACAATAGAAAGGGCGCTCTCCAGAGTGAATCTGCTGGTGCCTTTTCAACTTGAGCCGCTCAACAAAGGACTTCCCACATTCTTGACATTTATGTGGTTTATCCTGTCGGTGGATCACCTTGTGTCTGGACAGCAGATTAGGTTTACGGAAACCTTTGCCACACACTGGACAGATGTAAGGTTTAGACTCTTCTCCCGCGGGCTTTTTATTTTCTGAACACTGCTGGTCAGAGTCCCCATGGCCATGCTTGTTTTGGTGTAATGTTGACCCCCGGTTGCTAACCATACCATTTCCCAAAACTCCCTTGGAACGCTCAATCTTGTGCACATTGCGTAGGTGCCTCCAAACATCAGCTGTACGGATGAACCCCTTGTCACACTCCGGACACTTGTGTGGCCTGTCACTAGAATGAATGAGCTTGTGCATTCGCAAGTTCGCAGCATGGAAGAACTCTTTGCCGCAGATGGGGCATTGGTATGAATTCTCTGTCAGGTGGATCTGGTTGTGTTCTTGTAATTCACCCAGATCGTGGAAAGAGGCACCACACTTCTTGCACCTATAAGACAAAGCTTCTCCAGTGATGGGCTCCAGGTCCTCCTCATCAAAAGCATCAACAAGAATGATCTTTTCATCATCCTCACTTAATCCTCCCTGAAGTTCCTCAGAGGAGTAGAACTCCAGATCCTCATTTTCACACTGCAGGTCAAAATTGGTGTTGGAGGTGACAAAGACCCCAGCTGTAGTCTCGCCTCGCTTCTGGTAGTAGGTTTCATAGGTTTCCTCATCTTCACACTGCAATTCTACAGGGAGTTCTTGCCTACCTGAAGGTCCAGCAGGGCTACAACCAGGACTGCATGGTTGAGAGTAGTCTAAGTCTACCTCCAGCTGGAGGCTAGATTTGCGACCCACCCGCTCAGAGGAATGACTGGAATCATCTGAATGCTCCTCACCTGTGTCACAAGTGTCATTATCGGACTCCCAGACCACCTCCATCATATGGTGTCATACACAGGGCTTATATATGGCTTATTGTGGATGTAAGTATACCATGGTCATAGTCCTTCATGATTGGCTCATCTAGTTCTCAACTCCAATCACAACCTTCCCTAGAAAAAACAGGAGATGATTTCATTAGCCAATTTGCCAACATTCACATTAAGTAAAGCTAACAACCACAAGAGATCTTTTTCTGGTGAACAGAATAATACTGAGACTTTGTGAATTAATTTCACTGTAGGGGACACTGGGTAGTTTATGATGATCATCAAATGGAACATTTCTATATCTCCATAAAGTTAAATCCTCTCTTTTAATTGTATCTTTTTAGCAAATTTGAATAATTAAGGTAACAACCTCTGGCTTCTCTAGCCTTAAAAAAAAAAATTAAGAATTCATATAATTTTTGTTTTAGAACTTGATAACATGGATCCATTCACTTCAAATATTTGGTGATTTGGTTTTGAGTTTTCCCTTGCTTTGTAATATGATTTAGAAACTATTCCCACAGTTCTTTGAACTCTTCTATATCTATTTTACTCTTCTCCACAATATACGTTATCAAAAGATGCAGCTTGATAGATCTCAGATCTATTCCTCCTGGCAAACTTTGTTCCTGACAATTTTTACCCCACAAATAAACTAAATGAAATCCACCTGACCTTTTCATAATAAATGCTCCATAGTAACAAGCAGCCTGCCAGGATACATAACAGAAGCTGCAAGAACATTTTTATTTTTGTTGTTGTTGTTCTTGGGCAACTCCAAAACATGTCTATACTCTATTTTCTTTCAGCTTTTCTAGAACACATTATCATCTCTCACTCCTAGCCAGTGCAAGTCATATTAGGTTCTAGTATAATTTATTAAATATTTTAAATTGAATTCATTCAATATTCAAATCCCTACCAGCCATTTTGATTCTTTTACATTATTTGGCCTATTTCTTTTCCAGCCGTCTAAAGTTTCCACATCAGACAGCACTAGCCAATCCTGAGCAAACAATAAACATCTTTCTTCCTTTAAGCATGGGCTGGATTGAGATATTCAAATTCATTCAAGTGAAGGTCTTAGACTTAACTCCCAGGATGCCTCCTTCACACACTTGGCTTTGTCAGAAGTTTCATATTAAGTGATCTCTTTGCATTGCTAGAGATATTTAATTTTGTATGAGTGAACACCAGACACTTTCTTTCGGACACTGACCACATAATCATGCAGCAAGCACCAGCAACATCAGGCAGACCAAATAGCCAACCATGTAGCAGTAAGCAGCCATGTGTGGGGTGAGGGCTGAAAGAAACTGCAGAAGCTCATACTGTTCACTCTCAAATCACCAGGAACAAGAAAGCATTGTGATTTCTTTAGCCACCTCCAGCCTGTCATCATAACCTGCGTTATTGTGAAGCTCTCCAGGATCTTCCACACTCTTAGGTAACCTCCAACTGGCGCCACAGAGAGAAAACATTTTGGAAAAATAAGTAGGGAGAAGAAAGGATTCTGAACTATAACCAGAGTCAGGTACAATTACAGTAGATGGCCAAACTGCAAATAGCAAGAAAGATTTTTCACAGAAAGCTAGCAGAGTGAGAAGGGGACAGTTATAAGGAACAAATCCAGTTTTTAAGGTTGAGGAGTTTCTACAATTCTGATGTTTTTGATCAAAAATTTGGGGTTATTTTATCAATATTTTTCTTTCAATACAATATTCTTTTATGCTGCAGTGTCAGACCACTTTGATCACCCTTTCCACGACAGCAGTAAAAGGTACTAACACTGGCACCATTTGTCAAGAATCAAGTAGTGTGACACAGAATTTAGATCCTGCTATCTTTTTAATGGTGACGGGCTGATAACAGCATCTTGAGAAATAATCCCTACTGCACTGGTTAATTGGTATTTTATTTCCTGAGGGCTAAAACAAGTCCTAAATCTCAGAGAGTGAGCCAAGATTAATTTATCTTGGTAACTGGATTATTCACAGTTGCCAATCTATAAAAGAAAGTTTGCAACTAAACCTATGTGCATCATAAACACAGCTGAGAAACCTTTAGCACTGGCCCAAATGGAATAGTTTAAAACTCTCTGAAGAAACTCCCTTTACAAATAATTTTCACTGGCAGTTGGTACGGCCTGTCTGAACCGGTCAAAATCAATCTCCCTGATCCATATAAACTTCTTGTAAGGAATGCACTCACTTTATGCCACATCGAAGTGTGGTTTTGAAGGACATTTTCCAGACCTCCCCCAGCACATTCCAGCACCTATCCCACTCCTTCTGCAGTTTCTTTTATTTTCCTGATATTTCCCCCCCCACCCCATTAACACTTTTAGTCACCCAGATTTAAGACTGAGCTCCACTCAAATTGCCAGTCTAGCCCAGCAAGTGCATCTGCACTATTATCCCAGCTGCCCTTTGCCTGTGAAACTAGCTCTTTCCACATTCTTCTTTTCCTTCACTCTCTTCTCCTTTTCTCCTCCCTTTATTCCCCAACTCTCTCTCCAGTTCCTCTTGATCAGCTTTGTTCAGGTTCCATTCAAAATCATTAAGGTTTCTCTGGCTGCAAGTGATTGTGATCTTACATATAAATATCAAGTCCAGGCCAGTCTCATTAATTTCACTTGGTGTTTTTCATATCTCAAGATAACTTAGTAATGTATTTAAGTTGAATGCCTTAACTTATACAAGTCTTAAGGAAGGCTGGTTTTATTCACTAAACAAACTGACCTTTGTTACTATCTTTCTAATGAAATATTAAATCTCTTCAACTCTTCATCAGTCATGGCCTGGGAAACAAGGGGGTAACTTAAGTGGGGCCAGAATTTCACCCAAGGTCTTTATCCAGAACGATCACAAAATAATAAACCAAAAACACATGCAATCTTTCTCAGTATACAGAATATATATTTATTCCAGCAGAGAAAAAAAATGAAGAAAAAAGTTATGCCCTAATAATTCTACCTATACAGTACTGCAACAAATCCCTCTAACTACAATACAAGAGCAATATGAGCTCAGATTTGCACTCCAGATGCACATGGCCATATTCATCGAAATATATGAGCCCCCCAATACAGAAAGACTGATGCGTAGACTATCAAGAACTACAACACCTAATGTTTTTCCCAATTTCCACCTCCTAAAGTGAAAGACATTTTGAATTGGATAGTTGCCTTTTTATTCCCTAGCATCTGGATTCAGCAGCGTCATGTACTTTTACACTGAATAATTCTTTCGGTGCCTACACACAAACCAGGAGTTTAGATTAGCTCTAGTGAAAATTCAGGTAGAGGGGGGCAGTCTTGGTTGACACTGTACTTTCCAACAGATAACTACAAAATCAACAGCCTCCCAACTCACTGACCTTTCCCATAATACCCATCATCTACTCGTTCTCTTGCATATAGTATGTGATTTGCCCCTGGGTTGCCCTATCACCTTCCTTTTCTGTTCTATCTTTGTCCCCCTATTTCAGGTGATTCCCCAGCTCCACCCTTACACATCATTATTTGTATGCATTTGGTGTTAAATTGATCCTTCACTTGAATCCCACAGTGTGCCTACTAACCTCCAGCCATCACCCACCTATCAATCCACAAATACAAAATGGGATATGACTGCCTAGGAAGAATTACTGGGCGGGGGGCAGATCTGGCGGCTATAGTGGATCACAAATTAAATACGAGTTAACAAAGAAATACTGTTGCAAAAAAGGCAAAAATCATTCTGGGATGTATTAGCAAGAGTGTTGTAAGCAAGACACGAAAAATAATTCTTCTGCTCTGCTCAGCACTGATAAGGCCTCAACGGGAGCATTGTGTCCAGTTCTGAGCACCACACTTCGGGAAAGATGTGGACAAACTGGAGAAAGTCCAGAAGACAGCAACAAAAATGATTAAAGGACTAGAAAACATGACCTCCAAGAAAAGATTTTAAAAACTGGGTTTGTTTAATCTGGAGAAGAGAAGAGTGAGAGGGGAACATAACAGCCTTAAAGTACATAAAAGGTTGTTATAAAAAGGAGGAGGATAAATTGTTCTCCTTATCCACTCAGGACAGGACAAGGAATGGGATGGGATTAAATTGCAGCAAGGGAGACTGAGTTTAGACATTAGGAAAAACGTCCTGTCGGTTAGTTAAGCACTGGCACAAATTACCTAGGGAGGTTGTGGAATCGCTGTCACTGGAGGTTTTTAAGAACAAGTTAGACAAACACATGTAAGTGATGGTCCAGATAATACTTAGTCCTGCCTCAGCACAGGCACTAGTCTAGATGACTTTGCGGAATCCCTTCCAGTCCTACATTTCCATATTTAATTCTTTTTATTGCCTACACATTTTCTCATTCTAACATATATGTTATCATCCCATCTTCTGCCATCATACCCACATACATCACAGGAAAAACCTGAAGCAGTAAATTGTTTCAGGATGTGCACTGCGTATTTTAGTAATATGTATCACGTACTCCCCTTGAAAGAATCTGATGCCATGTCCCAGCAGTGAATTGCTCAAAATACTAACACTAGACACCTCATACTGGATGCACTACTAGCATATATTACAGAGTAAACTAATCCCAACCATAATCTCAGTAGTACAACCACCGCACTACCACACTACCACTAGTTCCAACATCGGTCACTACAAGTATATGGAAACAGGATATGGGAGAAAGAAAAAGGTCATACGGAGGAGAAAAGAGACCAGAGAGGA
>NW_020699800.1:0-2172 GCF_002925995.2 Terrapene triunguis | reverse complement strand
CAGACGAACAAACCTGAGTAGAGGGCTCCTCAGGAGAGCCAATGCGGGGGTCTCACAGCTGCTGTAACAAACTAGCTAAGGGAATAAAGGGGAACAAGAAGACTTTTTATCAATACATTAGAAGCAAGAGGAAGACCAAAGACAGGGTAGGCCCACTGCTTAGTGAAGAGGGAGAAACAGTAACAGGAAACTTGGAAATGGCAGAGATGCTTAATGACTTCTTTGTTTCGGTCTTCACCGAGAAGTCTGAAGGAATGCCTAACCTAGTGAATGCTAATGGGAAGGGGGTAGGTTTAGCAGATAAAATAAAAAAAGAACAAGTTAAAAATCACTTAGAAAAGTTAGATGCCTGCAAGTCACCAGGACCTGATGAAATGCATCCTAGAATACTCAAGGAGCTAATAGAGGAGGTATCTGAGCCTCTAGCTATTATCTTTGGAAAATCATGGGAGACGGGAGAGATTCCAGAAGACTGGAAAAGGGCAAATATAGTGCCCATCTATAAAAAGGGAAATAAAAACAACCCAGGAAACTACAGACCAGTTAGTTTAACTTCTGTGCCAGGGAAGATAATGGAGCAAGTAATTAAGGAAATCATCTGCAAACACTTGGAAGGTGGTAAGGTGATAGGGAACAGCCAGCATGGATTTGTAAAGAACAAATCATGTCAAACCAATCTGATAGCTTTCTTTGATAGGATAACGAGTCTTGTGGATAAGGGAGAAGCTGTGGATGTGGTATACCTAGACTTTAGTAAGGCATTTGATACGGTCTCGCATGATATTCTTATCGATAAACTAGGCAAATACAATTTAGATGGGGCTACTATAAGGTGGGTGCATAACTGGCTGGATAACCGTACTCAGAGAGTTGTTATTAATGGTTCCCAATCCTGCTGGAAAGGCATAACGAGTGGGGTTCCGCAGGGGTCTGTTTTGGGACCGGCTCTGTTCAATATCTTCATTAACGACTTAGATATTGGCATAGAAAGTACGCTTATTAAGTTTGCGGATGATACCAAACTGGGAGGGATTGCAACTGCTTTGGAGGACAGGGTCATAATTCAAAATGATCTGGACAAATTGGAGAAATGGTCTGAGGTAAACAGGATGAAGTTTAACAAAGACAAATGCAAAGTGCTCCACTTAGGAAGAAAAAATCAGTTTCACACATACAGAATGGGAAGAGACTGTCTAGGAAGGAGTACGGCAGAAAGGGATCTAGGGGTTATAGTGGACCACAAGCTAAATATGAGTCAACAGTGTGATGCTGTTGCAAAAAAAGCAAACATGATTCTGGGATGTATTAACAGGTGTGTTGTGAGCAAGACACGAGAAGTCATTCTTCCGCTCTACTCTGCTCTGGTTAGGCCTCAGCTGGAGTATTGTGTCCAGTTCTGGGCACCGCATTTCAAGAAAGATGTGGAGAAATTGGAAAGGGTCCAGAGAAGAGCAACAAGAATGATTAAAGGTCTTGAGAACATGACCTATGAAGCAAGGCTGAAAGAATTGGGTTTGTTTAGTTTGGAAAAGAGAAGACTGAGAGGGGACATGATAGCAGTTTTCAGGTATTTAAAAGGGTGTCATAAGGAGGAGGGAGAAAACTTGTTCACCTTAGCCTCTGAGGATAGAACAAGAAGCAATGGGCTTAAACTGCAGCAAGGGAGGTCTAGGTTGGACATTAGGAAAAAGTTCCTAACTGTCAGGGTGGTTAAACACTGGAATAAACTGCCTAGGGAGGTTGTGGAATCTCCATCTCTGGAGATATTTAAGAGTAGGTTAGATAAATGTCTATCAGGGATGGTCTAGACAGTATTTGGTCCTGCCATGCGGGCAGGGGACTGGACTCGATGACCTCTCGAGGTCCCTTCCAGTCCTAGAATCTATGAATCTATGAATCTGGGTAGCTCAATCCAGCTCCTCAATCTCAGTTATGACTTAAAGACAGTTCCCCTGTGGAGAATGCCGGGGCGCTCGGCCACACCCTGGGTTTCTTCCTCCAATAGCCAGAATAATGCACTCTTCCAATGCTTCCATTGTGCCAGCCGGTCCCCGAGCGCAGCAGTTTTAGCTCTGCCATGAAATCTCTCCCTTGCCTTTTACCAGAGAGGATTTTATTGCATTTTGGGGGGTGCACACCTGGAGGAGGTGGGGGGAGGGGCAATAGTGTGTG
>NW_020699799.1:0-1233 GCF_002925995.2 Terrapene triunguis | reverse complement strand
TCTAGATGAGAGTGCAAAAAATGTATCTTTAGTGACATGTTGCAACCAAGGCTTTTGTATGCCTTGAGGAGGTTTTCCACCAACAACCTGTAGTTGTCTGCCTTGTTGTTTCCGAGAAAATTTATTGCCACTAACTGGAAGGCTTTCCATGCCGTCTTTTCCTTGCCACGCAGTGCATGGTCAAATGCATCATCTCGAAGAAGTTCACGAATCTGAAGACCAACAAAGACACCTTCCTTTATCTTAGCTTCACTTAACCTTGGAAATTTTCCACGGAGGTACTTGAAAGCTGCTTGTGTTTTGTCAATGGCCTTGACAAAGTTCTTCATCAGACCCAGCTTGATGTGTAAGGGTGGTAACAAAATCTTCCTTGATTCAACAAGTGGTGGATGCTGAACACTTTTCCTCCCAGGCTCCAATGACTGTCGGAGTGGCCAATCTTTCTTGATGTAGTGGGAATCTCTTGCACGACTATCCCATTCGCAGAGAAAACAGCAGTACTTTGTGTATCCAGTCTGCAGACCAAGCAAGAGAGCAACAACCTTCAAATCGCCACAAAGCTGCCACTGATGTTGGTCATAGTTTATGCACCTCAAAAGTTGTTTCATGTTGTCATAGGTTTCCTTCATATGGACTGCATGACCAACTGGAATTGATGGCAAAACATTGCCATTATGCAGTAAAACAGCTTTAAGACTCGTCTTTGATGAATCAATGAACAGTCTCCACTCATCTGGATCGTGAACGATGTTGAGGGCTGCCATCACACCATCGATGTTGTTGCAGGCTACAAGATCACCTTCCATGAAGAAGAATGGGACAAGATCCTTTTGACGGTCACGGAACATGGAAACCCTAACATCACCTGCCAGGAGATTCCACTGCTGTAGTCTGGAGCCCAGCAGCTCTGCCTTACTCTTGGGTAGTTCCAAATCCCTGACAAGGTCATTCAGTTCACCTTGTGTTATGAGGTGTGGTTCAGAGGAGGAGGATGGGAGAAAATGTGGGTCCTGTGACATTGATGGTTCAGGACCAGAAGTTTCATCCTCTTCCTCTTCCTCGTCTGACTCAAGTGAGAATGATTCTGGTGCATCAGGAACCGGCAGTCCTTCTCCGTGGGGTACTGGGCGTATAGCTGATGGAATGTTTGGATAATGCACAGTCCACTTTTTCTTCTTTGACACACCTTTCCCAACTGGAGGCACCATGCAGAAGTAACAATTGCTGGTATGA
>NW_020699798.1:0-1732 GCF_002925995.2 Terrapene triunguis | reverse complement strand
TAAAACTTTCAGTCAACCCCTGCAGACTGCTCTAGCACTAGAAGGCTCTCATTCCTCAAAATTTGAAAAGTCCTTTCCTACCCACCTCACAGAAGCCCCCGTGCAAGTTTCACCCCCCACGTTTCATGTGTGGTTCATAATAAAATATTCGTTTCTGTTAATTACTGTTTCCATGACTTTGTTTTGGAGGAGAGTCTGTCTGAAGGGGGGGGAAGGGGCTTGGTAATTGGACAGGACAGTCACCTTTAGCAGGGTACAGAGGCGGGGTCAGGTCCAGCATGAGGACACATACACAGTGCAGTCACTAGTGACCCTGGTCAGTCTGGGAGGTGGTTTCATGTCCTGGGGGGGAGGGGGGGGTTGCTCTGTGACTTTGTGGCGGGGGAGGGCAGTTACAGATCTTATGCTGCGGTCCTTATCCTGGATCACAGAGCCACGCAGCAGGGGATCTGTAACCCTCCTCCCCCAGGCAGAAACTCACATAGCTGACACATACACGCAGTTCCGCCCAGGAGAGCTGGCAGGCTCCGTTGAAACAACCAGTCCACCACTGCGGAGCCTGTCATTCCTGGAGTTTAGAAGCATCATTTGCATCAGAACACTAAACCCGCCCCCCGCCACAGTCTGCGTCCCCGGTTTAAAACATTCCCGCGAAAACAGTAATAAAGAAAACGGTGTTCATTGACAAAATAGAACTGATTTTATTTTTTGGGAAGGGGGTGAAGGGGGTATGTAACTGGAGGTTCAGCTTCTGTGTCCACAAACTTAACAGTCACTGGTTACCCTGCTCAGTCTGGAACCTTGCTTTCAAAGCCTCCCGGATGCACAGCACGTCCCGCTGGGATCTTCTAATCGCCCGGCTGTCTGGCTGGGCGTAATCAGCAGCCAGGCTATTTGCCTCAACCTCCCACCCCGCCATAAAGGTCTCCCCCTTGCTCTCACACAGATTGTGGAGCACACAGCAAGCTGCAATAACGATGGGGATATTGGTTTCACTGAGATCACAGCGAGTGAGTAAGCTTCTCCATCTCCCTTTGAGACGGCCAAAAGCACACTCCACCACCATTCTGCACTTGCTCAGACGGTAGTTGAACAGTTCTTTTTCTGTGTCCAGGGCACCAGTATAGGGCTTCATGAGCCAGGGCATTAGCGGGTAGGCTGGGTCCCCGAGGATCACTGTAGGCATCTCCACATCCCCAAGAGTTATTTTGTGGTCCGGGAAGTAAATACCTTCCTGCAGCCATCTAAACAGACCAGAGTTCCTGAACACGCGAGCGTCATGAACCTTGCCCGGCCATCCGACGTTGATGTTGGTAAAACGTCCCCTATGGTCCACCAGTGCTTGCAGCACCATTGAAAAGTAGCCCTTTCTGTTAATGTACTGGCTGGCCTGGTGGTCCGGTCCCAGGATAGGGATGTGAGTCCCATCTATAGCCCCACCGCAGTTTGGGAATCCCATCACGGCGAAGCCATCTATGATGACCTGCGCGTTTCCCAGGGTCACTACCTTTGAGAGCAGTACCTTAACGATTGCGTTGGCTACTTGCATCACAACAACCCCCACAGTAGATTTGCCCACACCAAAGTGGTTCGCGACTGACCGGTAGCTGTCTGGCGTTGCAAGCTTCCAGAGAGCTATGGCCACTCGCTTCTGGACAGTCAGGGCTGCTCGCATCCGGGTGTCATTGCGCTTCAGGGCAGGGGACAGCAACTCACAAAGTTCGAGGAAAGT
>NW_020699797.1:0-1374 GCF_002925995.2 Terrapene triunguis | reverse complement strand
TAAAACTTTCAGTCAACCCCTGCAGACTGCTCTAGCACTAGAAGGCTGACATTCCCCAAAATTTCATAAGTCCTTTCCTACCCACCTCACACAAGCCCCCGTCCAAGTTTCACCCCCCACGTTTCATGTCTGGTTCGCAATAAAATGTTTGTTTCTCTCCATTACTGTTTCAGTCAGGTTCTTTTGAGGGAGAGTCTGTCTGGAGGGGGGGAAGGGGCTTGGTAATTGGGCAGGACAGTGACCTTTAGCAGGGTACAGAGGCGGTGTCAGGTCCAGCATCAGGACACATACACAGTGCAGTCACTGGTTACCCTGGTCAGTCTGGGAGGTGTTTTTCATGTTCTCCATTGAAATAACCAGTCCACCAGTGCGGAGCCTGGCATTCCGGGAGTTTAGAAGCATCATTTGCATCAGAACACTGAACCCGCCCCCCGTCACAGTCTGCGTCCCCGGTTTAAAATATTCCCGCGAAAACAGCAACACAGACAACGGTGTTCATTAACAAAATCGAAATGATTTTATTTTTTGGGAAGGGGAAGGGGGTGAAGGGGGTATGTAACTGGAGAGGATAGTCAAAATGAACTGGGTAAAGAAACGGGGGCAGGTTCAGCTTTTCTGTCCACAAACTGAAAAGTCACTGGTTGCCCTGCTCACTCAGGAACCTAGCTTTCAAAGCCTCCCGGATGCACAGGGCGTCCCGCTGGGATCTTCTAATGGCCCGGCTGTCTGGCTGGACGTAATCAGCAGCCAGGCTATTTGCCTCTAGCTCCCACCCCGCCATAAAGGTCTCCCCCTTGCTCTCACACAGATTGTGGAGCACACAGCAAGCTGCAATAACGATGGGGATATTGGTTTCACTGAGATCACAGCGAGTCAGTAAGCTTCTCCATCTCCCTTTGAGACGGCCAAAAGCACACTCCACCACCATTCTGCACTTGCTCAGCCGGTAGTTGAACAGTTCTTTTTCTGTGTCCAGGGCGCCAGTATAGGGCTTCATGAGCCAGGGCATTAGCGGGTAGGCTGGGTCCCCGAGGATGACTGTAGGCATCTCCACATCCCCAAGAGTTATTTTGTGGTCTGGGAAGTAAATACCTTCCTGCAGCCGTCTAAACAGACCAGAGTTCCTGAACACGCGAGCGTCATGAACCTTGCCCGGCCATCCGACGTAGATGTTTGTAAACCGTCCCCGATGGTCCACCAGTGCTTGCAGCACCATTGAAAAGTAGCCCTTTCTATTGATGTACTGGCTGGCCTGGTGGTCCGGTCCCAGGATAGGGATGTGAGTCCCATCTATAGCCCCACCGCAGTTTGGGAATCCCATCGCGGCAAAGCCATCTATGATGACCTGCGCGTTTCCCAGGGTCACTACCTTTG
>NW_020699796.1:0-2100 GCF_002925995.2 Terrapene triunguis | reverse complement strand
TGGCTGGCTGGCTGGCTGGCTGGCTGGCTGGCTGGCTGGCTGGCTGGGCGCAGAAGGAGCTCCAGCCAAGAAAAACCCCACCCTGCTTGCTACAAAGGGCTGAGTGGGTGCATAGGGCTGAAGGGGAAGCAGCCCAGGGACAAAAGTCTGACAAGGGGAGAGAAGGAGGGCAGGGAGGCTGCCGCTAGAGGGTCCCTGGGTCGGGACCCAGAGTAGTGAGTGGGCCTGGGTCCCCTCCTTCCCCCTGGTACTACACCTGGCTGAGGAGGAGTGTGGCCTGATACAGGCTGTGGCTGGCCCATGTGACAAAGGGCCTAGACTTTGAGGCTGCATCTGGCCACTAGAATGGGTGCAGACATAGGGCTGCTGATAACACCAGACCCCTGGAAGGGGGTGAGACCAGAGCAGTGGGCACTGCCGGAGGGCAGTGTCCTGAAGAGGACACCGCTGAGCAGGGAGCAACGCAGGTCTGGACACCAACAGGGGAGCAGACGACAGACAGGACACCACTGGCAGAGGGCGCCTTGCAGAGGACAGAGCTAATTTCCAGATGTGCCAGCGGGAGGCGCTGTGGTGGTGAGTCCCAACCCTGTCACAGTAACATACAGGTTATCATTTTCCTCAGCAAGTATCTGATGTTACTTCATCTTATTTATATTCTGTCATGTTGTTATTCCAGCCAATTTTCTAGTTTTTTTTTTTTTCATTTTTTTTTTCATTATAAAGTTTAACATGGAAGGTGATCTCTGTTGTGTTGGTTTGCCTCTGCCTCTTCTCCCCATAGGCTCAGCCTAGCTGGGTCTGGCTCCCTGCAACTGGCATCATGACCAGGATAGGAGGAGCCCAAAGCAAGGGTAACCATCTTAGAACAACATGAGTCCGTCAGGGGATAGCACAGGGGAAAGGTCGATGGGTGGGGCCCAACTGCCACTTGTACAGATACTCCTACCACGTGTGATGGGGTGTACAAACCCCACACTGGACACCAAGGAGTTAAGGAGCTGCTCTAGGGTTAGGCTCAGCCAGCCCTGCCCCACCACACCTGTGCCACTCATACAGGCTGGAGGAGGAGTTAAAAGGGGAGCACAGCAGCTCACTGGTGGGCAGACCACAGAAGAGAACAGATGCTCAGCTCCTGAGGAAAGGGCTGATGGAAGGCAGGAGTTTCTCAGACAACCACTGCCTGAAAGGCCCTCCCTGAGCAAAGGGAGGGCCTGATCCTGATGCACCCTGAGAGAGAGTCATTCCCTCCTCTCTCTTACTAACTCAGTTTATTTGCATTAATTCTCCTTGCTTTTTGTTCATAGACTGCCCCAAAAGGAGAGAGACTTTGAAGTGACCTGGCCTGAGGGCCAAGTCACAGGAAGAGGCAGGCCATGACAGAAGTGGAGCATTCACCTTTGGGAGACCCCCAGCACAGAGATCACTCCTAGCCACAAGGAGGTACAAGCAGTGTGGCGACCCCTTCACACCCAGATTCCCTAGATTTTTCTGGAGAAAACTGTGAAAGTAACACTGTGTCATTTGGGGAATTTAAGACAATACTTCAGTCAATGTTCAGATTGCATGCGCTGCCAGAAAGACAAAAAACAGAGATTCTGCTGGGGCAATTAGAGGGTACAGCTAGACGGGAAGTGCAGACATGGCCAGAAAATGAAAAAGGAGCTGTAGAACGGATAGTTAGAAGGCTACGCTGTGTGTCTGACATTCGCATCTTGTCAGAAGTGAAGCAGAGGTTCTTCTCCAGAGTCCAGTAGAGAGTCTAGGGGAATATGCACTGGTATGCCCAGCAGCTTTGCAAGCAATAGAAAAGTTAGAACTTCATAAAGCCCTAGATACTGACAAAATGCTGAAGGACAAATTTGTTGAGGGGTGATGATACTTTACGGAGGAAACTAAGGCTATTACTAAGATAGAATCCAGAAATTTCCTTTCTAAACTTTAAGGAGTAAGTTGTAAAACTTCTGGGTGGTAAAGGACCCAGGGCCGGCTCCAGGCACCAGCCAACCAAGCACGGGCTTGGGGCGGCACCTGGTAAGGGGCGGCCAATCTTGGGGTGGTTCCGGTGGCGCGGCGCTGGGCAGGGGGGTGGTTCCGGTG
>NW_020699795.1:0-2100 GCF_002925995.2 Terrapene triunguis | reverse complement strand
TGGCTGGCTGGCTGGCTGGCTGGCTGGCTGGCTGGCTGGCTGGCTGGGCGCAGAAGGAGCTCCAGCCAAGAAAAACCCCACCCTGCTTGCTACAAAGGGCTGAGTGGGTGCATAGGGCTGAAGGGGAAGCAGCCCAGGGACAAAAGTCTGACAAGGGGAGAGAAGGAGGGCAGGGAGGCTGCCGCTAGAGGGTCCCTGGGTCGGGACCCAGAGTAGTGAGTGGGCCTGGGTCCCCTCCTTCCCCCTGGTACTACACCTGGCTGAGGAGGAGTGTGGCCTGATACAGGCTGTGGCTGGCCCATGTGACAAAGGGCCTAGACTTTGAGGCTGCATCTGGCCACTAGAATGGGTGCAGACATAGGGCTGCTGATAACACCAGACCCCTGGAAGGGGGTGAGACCAGAGCAGTGGGCACTGCCGGAGGGCAGTGTCCTGAAGAGGACACCGCTGAGCAGGGAGCAACGCAGGTCTGGACACCAACAGGGGAGCAGACGACAGACAGGACACCACTGGCAGAGGGCGCCTTGCAGAGGACAGAGCTAATTTCCAGATGTGCCAGCGGGAGGCGCTGTGGTGGTGAGTCCCAACCCTGTCACAGTAACATACAGGTTATCATTTTCCTCAGCAAGTATCTGATGTTACTTCATCTTATTTATATTCTGTCATGTTGTTATTCCAGCCAATTTTCTAGTTTTTTTTTTTTTCATTTTTTTTTTCATTATAAAGTTTAACATGGAAGGTGATCTCTGTTGTGTTGGTTTGCCTCTGCCTCTTCTCCCCATAGGCTCAGCCTAGCTGGGTCTGGCTCCCTGCAACTGGCATCATGACCAGGATAGGAGGAGCCCAAAGCAAGGGTAACCATCTTAGAACAACATGAGTCCGTCAGGGGATAGCACAGGGGAAAGGTCGATGGGTGGGGCCCAACTGCCACTTGTACAGATACTCCTACCACGTGTGATGGGGTGTACAAACCCCACACTGGACACCAAGGAGTTAAGGAGCTGCTCTAGGGTTAGGCTCAGCCAGCCCTGCCCCACCACACCTGTGCCACTCATACAGGCTGGAGGAGGAGTTAAAAGGGGAGCACAGCAGCTCACTGGTGGGCAGACCACAGAAGAGAACAGATGCTCAGCTCCTGAGGAAAGGGCTGATGGAAGGCAGGAGTTTCTCAGACAACCACTGCCTGAAAGGCCCTCCCTGAGCAAAGGGAGGGCCTGATCCTGATGCACCCTGAGAGAGAGTCATTCCCTCCTCTCTCTTACTAACTCAGTTTATTTGCATTAATTCTCCTTGCTTTTTGTTCATAGACTGCCCCAAAAGGAGAGAGACTTTGAAGTGACCTGGCCTGAGGGCCAAGTCACAGGAAGAGGCAGGCCATGACAGAAGTGGAGCATTCACCTTTGGGAGACCCCCAGCACAGAGATCACTCCTAGCCACAAGGAGGTACAAGCAGTGTGGCGACCCCTTCACACCCAGATTCCCTAGATTTTTCTGGAGAAAACTGTGAAAGTAACACTGTGTCATTTGGGGAATTTAAGACAATACTTCAGTCAATGTTCAGATTGCATGCGCTGCCAGAAAGACAAAAAACAGAGATTCTGCTGGGGCAATTAGAGGGTACAGCTAGACGGGAAGTGCAGACATGGCCAGAAAATGAAAAAGGAGCTGTAGAACGGATAGTTAGAAGGCTACGCTGTGTGTCTGACATTCGCATCTTGTCAGAAGTGAAGCAGAGGTTCTTCTCCAGAGTCCAGTAGAGAGTCTAGGGGAATATGCACTGGTATGCCCAGCAGCTTTGCAAGCAATAGAAAAGTTAGAACTTCATAAAGCCCTAGATACTGACAAAATGCTGAAGGACAAATTTGTTGAGGGGTGATGATACTTTACGGAGGAAACTAAGGCTATTACTAAGATAGAATCCAGAAATTTCCTTTCTAAACTTTAAGGAGTAAGTTGTAAAACTTCTGGGTGGTAAAGGACCCAGGGCCGGCTCCAGGCACCAGCCAACCAAGCACGGGCTTGGGGCGGCACCTGGTAAGGGGCGGCCAATCTTGGGGTGGTTCCGGTGGCGCGGCGCTGGGCAGGGGGGTGGTTCCGGTG
>NW_020699794.1:0-20795 GCF_002925995.2 Terrapene triunguis | reverse complement strand
CCCCTCCTGGGACCCCTGCCCCAACTGCCCCCCGGGACCCCACCCCTATCTAAGCCCCACTGGTCTTTGTCCCCTGATTGTCTCCTCCTGGGACACCACCCCCTATCTAAGCCTCCCTTCTCCTTGTCCCCAACTGCCCCCTCATGAGATGCCCCCAACTTCCCCCCTAGGACCCCACCCCCTACCTGTCCCCTGACAAACCCCTGGGACTCCCATGCCTATCCAATTGCTGCCTGTCCCCTGACTGCCCCCCCGAACCCCTGACCCATCTAACCCCCCCTTCTCCCTGCCCCTGACAGCCCCCCCGAACCTCCGCCCCATCCAACCCCCCCTGCTCCCTGTCCCTTGACTGCCCCCCCGGAACCCTCTACCCCTTCTCCAACCCCCCAGCCCCCTTACCGTGCCACTCAGACCAGCGTGTCTGGCTTCGCGCAGCGCCAGACACGCTGCTGCATACATGCTGCGTGCTCCCCCGCGGAGCCACAGCTCCCCCGCCCCAGCACCTGCCTTCCAGATTTGAACACCTCAAAATTCAGGAGTGCTCAAGCTCAGTTTGGGCAGCTGTTACTTCATTTCTCCCAAATCAAATATACTGATCCACTGTAACTTGCTGTAGAAAAAGTAGGATAAAATTGAGCAAGAAATGCTTCCCAGTGGTTATTAGGACTGGAATTGCTATTTTCAACAGCCATTGCCTTTTTGTTTGTTTGTTTGTTTGTTTAAAAGGAAGACAGTGATATTGCATTGGCAAATTCCTCATAGAAAGAAAGAGTGGAACAAAAGAATAATAAAGGCACCTCAACTTTTTCTCATTGATGGAGGACAGTCTTATAATATGCATCCAGATATCCTCCAATCACACAAGCTGAAAATTGTTCCACTTTACTGCAGTTCTGTAACCATATGGGAACCAATCCTGTCTGTGTTCTGTGCACATCTAAAATTCCTGCTGAATGACCTGCCCTGGTAGCGAGTTACCAGTGACCCAGGGCGGCGGCGGAAGGAGGGTGCAGGTGGGGGGGAGGAGGGAGGGAGAGCCCAGGGCTGGGGCGGCAGGGGGGTGCAGGTCAGGGGGGGAGAACCCAGGGCTGGGGCAGCAGGGCGGTGCGGCAAGGAGCCCAGGGCTGGGACGGGGGGCAGCCAAAATTTTTTTTGCTTGGGGCAGCAAAAAACCTAGAGCCGGCCCTGATCTCAGAGCACACACAGCAGAGGCAGTGGGTTCCTGCAGGCACTGCCCTGCCATTGCAGCTCCAGCCTGCCCTAGAAGGGTCATGTCTTGGGTTGGGGGCAGGGCATGTACACTCTCATTAGCCCACAAGCCTTGGCCCCTTTGCCGAAGCTGGTTCTAAAGAGGCCAGTGAGTGCCAGCTGTGGTGATGCAAGTTATCTCCATCTTTAACAAGGTGGCACTGAACCAGGGACAAATTCTGAGGTGATGTATGTAGTAGCGTGAGTTACTTGTCTGCCAGGGAGCTTGGGTATGGGTAACTGTAATGGCAGGTTTCCAGGGGGAGGTGTGAATTGAAGAGTTGGGGTAAGGGAGGCTGTGTAAACTTAGGCCATCTTATATCCTCCTGTTAGCTTCTTTTCTTGCTGCCCCGCTCTCTTACAGCCCCTTGGCATGTAAATTACATTAATCTAGACTACCTCAGGGCCCTTTGCACACACAGGAATGAGTACTTTAATGCACCACAAACAGCAGCAGACTCACCCCTCACCTGTGGATTTGAGGGCTTTCTGAAGTAGAGAGATATCAAGTACAGACGCTCTGCCATTCATTACCCTTAGGCCGACAGGAAAAGAGAAGGCCCTGATGGAGTTTGTAGAGAACAGCTAACCTGTGAGGAAAACTCTTTGTCATAAATGTCTCCAGACCTGATTTATGAGCTTGCTTTCTACTGAAGTCAATGGAGTTTTTCCATTGCGCGAAATGGGCCCCAACTGAGCAATCTTATGGAGCCGTTAACTCAATGCATGTTGTGTGTTCTCGACCAGCAGAGGATTTGTGTCTGCTATGGTGGCAGAGTTAGTCCTTTAACTTATGCTATTGGGGCTTACGCTTTAAGCTCTGAAAGTCCGTGGTCATGACTGAAATGACAGCCATTACTTATACAGCTAGCAAACTAGCTGTCTCTCACAGAATTATTACATGGGAGGAGTAGGCAGGCTAAATGAAATGGCAGCACTCTCTAAAAGCCTGAATCTCATAAAGAGATACCGCATAATGGAACTCACGTGAGAGGTTGTAAATCTGGATTTTTTTGCAAAGGCAATCAAAGCTGTCAAGTGGGAGGAATGGAATGCTGTGCATCTATGGAACAGCTATACTGCAGGTGCACCTTTTGATTCCCTTTCATTCTGACATGACATCATATGACACATCACTGCTATGACTGACCTGTCATGACATTGTAAAAATAATAAAAAAATAATATAAAAATGACAAAGAAACATAATAAAATATATTTCCAGACAAAAATTTCATGTTGAAATTAAAATTCGACATTTTTCCAAAACAAATTTTTATGGAATTTCCATTTCACAGGAAATTTCAAAAATAATTGTTTTTGTTCTGATTTGGACCAGTCTATGCATGTGTCACCTCTGGGCTGGCCTACTGTAACTCCCTGATCTGAAGCTGAACGGCGGGATGATGCAGAAGTTCCAGCTGGTGCCAAGCGAGTCTGCCCATCTCCTCCAGGGCTCAGGCTGCCATCAGCACCTGTGCTCAAGTCCTTCGGCTGGCTCCCAATCAGCTTCCATGCTAGCTTAGGGCCTTGGTCCTTATGTTCCTAAGCAATTAATGGATCAAGCCCCAGTTGCACTAAAGACCAAATTTTGATCTTTGAACCATCCCAACAGAGGTGTTCCTCTGGGATAATGCAAATCTCCGAAGCCCAAACAAAGCCTGTGAGAGCTGGGAACAAAGCATTCTCTGCAGAGGGGGTCTGACTATGAAACAGCCTTCCAGAGGGGGTCAGGCAGATCTTGAGCCTGACCACATTTAGAAAATACTGCAAAATCTCCCTCTTCGTAAAGGCCTCATAGCAAGAGTGACACATACAACACTGACACCTCCTTCTATCTGCCCCCCCAAATAAAACAAAACAAACGTACAAACAAAAGCATAACATTCCCCCCCGCCCCCAGCAGAGTTTCTATGTCCCTGAAAGTGAGAAAAGCCAGCCGAAAACTCCATAGAGCCAACTAGGGACTTCGCTGTTGCTATCAATTTTACATGCATGGAGCTCAGATACTATGGTGATGGATGGCTGTACATAACCTTAGCACAATATAAGACAGAGCAATGAGTGTGGACCAGGAGAAATCATGTCATTTGGCCATGATTAAACCCTGCACCTGGCTGGGTGTAATCTGGGTGAGCTGCCATGATGATTAATGTGATTTGTGGTGATTACTACATTGTGGTCAGCACTGCATCCGCTACCTCAACTGCTCAGCATCTTGAGAAGTTCCCCTGTGCCTGGGCGAGGAGACACCGCTGCACCTGGAAGGACACATCTCCCTCAGAGCCTGGCCAGAGCATAGGGCTCCCTATGAGACACCTCCACAGTGACCCAGACAGCAAACCCCTGGGATCTGACAGGGCCCCAAAGGTTATGTGCTTCTGTGGCACATGAGAGATGCAGAGAAGGAGCGTCAGAGTGAGAGAGACGGGGGAGGATCTTGTGCCTTGGGAGCATGCCAAAGAACTTTAATTTTGTTAAACCTCCCTTTAATTAAGCTCTTCAATCTTTGTAAGTGCTCTCTCGATGTTCCGGGAGATAAAGACAATCTGTTTCTCCTGCTCAGAGAGGTGGAGGCTGAATGCTTCGGGTTAGCAGAATTTCCTGTAGCCAGGGCACAAGACGCAATTTCACAGCTATGCCCTCGGTTGGTGAAAGGCTGTGAATATTCACTGCTCCTCAGCCCTGGAGCAGGGAGTAAGGAAAGGAATCCCCACCTGAGAGCAGCTCTAACTTCCACCCTCTATTAATGACCCCGAGAGGCTGAAACTGAGGATAAATATGGCTACCTTTGGCTACGCCCTTTTTTTCTGGCCACACCCCTAACACTGGCAGAATATCTGTGTCTCTGGAGAATTCCCCTTGGTCCTGGATACACTGGCCATCCTAGCCCATTATCCTGTATCCCACAGTAGTCAGTATCAGATGCTTCCGAAGAAGGTCCAAGAACCCTGCAGTAGCATATGTGGGGTAATCTGTCTTCCTGATGTCTAATAGTTAGAGATTGGCAGAAACACTGAAATGTGAGGTTTGATATCTCTTCTAAAAATCGTGTTGTTATTAACTATTATAACTCTGGATATCAATGTTACTAAATTCCTGGCCTCAATGGTTTCCTGTGGCCGTGAGTTCCACATTTTAATTACAAGTTGTGTGAAAAAGTGTTTCCTTCTCTCAGTTTTGAATGTCCCACCTTTCAGTTTCATGGACTGTCCCCTTGCTCTTGTATTATGAGGCAGGGAGAGCAGAAGCTCCAGATCCCCCTTCTCTAGACCTTGCATGATTGTATATATACGTTTATCATGGCCCCTCTTATTCATCTCCTTTCTATAGGAAACTACCCCAATTTTTCCATCTCTCTTCATTGGAGAGTTTTCCCAGGCCCTTAATCATTTTCATTGCAGCTCTTTAAACCTCCCTCAGTTCTGAAATGCCCATTTTGAGATAGGATCACCAGCACTGCACACAGTACTTTAGATGAGGATGGACAATTGATTTATACAATGCCATATTCCTCCTACAGAGTTCTGTAAGCTATTTTAAAATACTCTGAGGATGAGAGCTTTTATTACATTCTATCAGACTTTACCAGTAAGGACTGTTGGAGCATTTGCATCAGATAATTTACTTTATGTCCTTTGATGTGACAGTAACTGGTTTCTCCTCAGTGTATTATTATTCCATTATTTTCAATAATAGATCAGCAATGGAGCTATTACTCAGCAGCACCTGCTGTCTAATTACTGTGCTGCTAGGTTGTTCTTACGCCGACACACCTCCCCATTATTACAATGGTCACATTCTGTTTCCCTGCATAACCTTCTGTTTGAGGGCAGCAAAGCGCTTCCCGAGTGGGAATGAATTCAGCTTCGCCTCACCCCCATGAGGTCAACGGGGAATGATGGAACACACAGCTTACAGCCAAATGTCCAAATATTGCTGCCCAAAGTTAGGCACCTAAAATCCACACTTAAGTACCTCAAAATGTGGCCTGTAATTCAAAGGTGCTGAAAACCCAGACCTCCCCCTGACAGCAGTGGGAGCAACGGGACCTCAGAACTTTGGAAAATCAAGGCACTTATTCAGGTGTCTAAATATGGATTTAGGTCCCCAGTCTGGAACATCTTGGCCGTTGTCTTATTATCTACAGTTCATTGAAATGGAGCCAACCCCATGGAGAGTCTCACTGTCACACAAAACATGAACCACCTCTCCATAACCACTCCATGCTCATGTCCTTCTTCCTTCCCCACCCGTCACTTTCCTGACATCTCCTTTCAGTATCATACTCAGTCTCAGCAAGCCACCAGCTTGGATAAAACAAGAGCCAGCTGGCACCAGTGCTCAAAACTCCAGCTGAACTCAACCCTGCTTCCACACCAATAAGTACCTGAAACTTCACAGTAGTGCAGATCAGTCTGGCTAAGGGGCCAGTCTTTTGGGTTTCAGTGGGGATGAGGTTGTGCTAGGCTTTGTGCTGGGTCTCTTCCCAGGGACAAATATTTTCCCAGAAGAGAGCTGGCCATGGTGAGCTACCTTGGGAACACACCAGATGACGCTAGAGCATAGCTTGGCTTGCTGCCACACTGATGCGATTGTTTAGGACAGTCCTTGTTGTTGGTTGAACATTGGTGGAAAACAAGAACTATTGGCTAGATGGTGCTGTGCTCTCTGCTAGGTACGGTATCGAACAGGGATAAGTGCAGCCATCGTGAGGACCAGCAGAGTACTGTGGTGTGCTCTACCCAAGAAGATGGGCCAGAGCATTAGCACCACACACACAGTAGGCTGATCTCATCCACCAGGGCCATGACCAACATCAAGGAAGTCATCGGGCACCCGCTCAGCCTGCATCACAGCCTGCCCCAGGAGTGCCTGCAGAAATGGAGAACACCCAGTGACCTTGTGGAAGGGTATTAAGTCATATCAGATAGGGCAGCTAGTTCCATGTTCTGTCAGAGCCTGCTCAGCAGTGCACACACACAGTACCCAGCACACACCCAGAGTAGCTGGCACACAACACAACACAAACACACACACCCAGCCACTACTGCTAGCCTCAAGAGATCAAGAATCATGAGCCAGATCCTTAAAAAAAATTGTCAGACCATGTTTTTTCAGTATGTCTTTTGACTTTTTTAACTCCTCTCTACTCTTCTGGAAATGTGTGTTTATTATAATTTCAAGTTGAAAGTCAACCGTTAGTGCCCGCATGCCTCTCCCTGAATGCTCAGCTGGAGACTCAGCATATGCTGGAGGTACACAAACATATGTGAGGAGAATTGGAATGGAGACGATGCAAAATGATTAATTCTTTGGTTTATTTAGGCTAGTCCGAAGTAGCGAGAGGCTCGTTTCAATATAGTTATTGCTTCTGTTAACGGATTGCGTTATTAGGATAGATGTCCCCTCAAAAGTATCACGTCAAAAATGTAGAGATGGGGAGGAGGGAAGGCACCCATGCTAGTGGGAGAAAGGGGGAGTTCTTATGTTAGATTCTTGTGCACAGGTCTAACATAAGTATTCAGTGAATGGCTCTATAGTGTGACAAAGTTAAAATATGATGTAAAAATTTATTTCACACGTATTTAGAAATCTACTGTACAAGACCTATAAAATGGAGCTGGAAAATGAACAATGATCATCCAAGGAACAGAAAGCACTCTCTCTACATATCAAGTTTGCCAATTATTTTTCAATAAAGATTTATGTGAGTTGCAAAGATCTTTGCATGCAAGAATATTGTTATAACATCAGCCACCTTTTAGAGCTTTCCATATGTCAATGCGCTAATTGTATTATATAATCCCTAAATATTGTTTAATTAAAATAATCAGTTCAATCACATTCAAAGTATTTTAAAATAACTTTAAATCATTCCTCTTTCTCTGTATAAATTTGATATATATATGTAGTTAACATATACATTATCCAGTAATTACAATGCATTATTATTTTTTTAGAGTTCATAATTAATTCTCCAAATAGCTGAAAATAATTCATTTTTATTTTAATTATTCTTCCTTCCTGCAGCCCTTAGGGCTTCTCTCCTTCTCCCACCAAGCCTCCACCAGTTCAGTCCCCCGACCCTGCAGCCTCACCTCTGCTCCTCCTGGGGTTTTTCACCCATCTCCCAGGCTGAGGCGGGGAGGCTACCATAGGTTCTCCTGTCTCCCCTTTCCCAGGCTGGGGTAGGGGGCAGCTCCAGGAGTTCTTCAGCC
Source organism: Terrapene triunguis (assembly GCF_002925995.2). Classification (NCBI taxonomy): domain Eukaryota; kingdom Metazoa; phylum Chordata; order Testudines; family Emydidae; genus Terrapene; species Terrapene triunguis. Next base: position 13,327 of record NW_020699794.1, on the reverse strand, counting down.
CCCTCTTCCCCTGCCCAGGCAGGTGGTGCAGATGGAGTGTGTGTGTAAGAGCAGAAGCACCGTCCTGTCCCTGATGCTTACAAAAGGGGAGGGGGAGGAGAGAGTGGGGCATCCCTGAGCTGCTGAGCAGGGCCGCTCAGAGGATTCAGGGGGCCTGGGGCAAAGCCGGGGAGTGGACATAAAAAAAGTCGCTATCCGCTGCGGCGCTTGTACTCACCGGGTGGCGTTCCGAGTCTGGGGCAGCGGCGGGTCCTTCAGTCACTCCGCGTCTTTGGCAGCAATGAAGGACCCGCCCCTGAAATGCTGCCGAAGACCTGGAGCGACTGAAGGGCCCGCCGCCAAAGTGCCGCCGAAGACCCGGACTGCCTCCGGGTGAGTAGCCAAGGAAGGGATTCTCGGCCAGGGCTCGCGGGGCCCCTGTGGGGCCCGGGGCAAATTGCCCCACTTGTCCCCCCCTCTGGGCAGCCCTGCTGCTGAGCTATTTGCTTCCTTCTCCTTTCCCTACCATGAAAGCCATGAGCAGAGGGGAGACGGTCTGCTGGCTGCTAGCAGGGCTGAACTCGAGGGGGCTGGTGCGTCTCACGTAATTGCTGGTTGGGCTTCCGAACCCTCCGCAATCCTATCATGGTGTCACTTGTGAGAAAATAGCAAGAGTTGGTGACACTGCATAACACACAAACAACACAGGTAGACAGACACAGTCACCTCCCCAACACTGAGCGCACCATGGCTCATCTTCTCTGATTTCTTCAGCTCAGTGGCAGACAAGTCTTGTTGCTCTTACAAGTTCAACATCTTCTGTTTCTTCAGCAATTCCTAATTCATGTTCCTGTTTCTTTTCACTATTCATTTCCTGAAAAGACTATGAGACATTTTTCTCTGTGCTTTTTCCTTCTACAGTACCTGCTTTCACTCTTGTTGACACTTTACTGCCAATTCTGCATTATCAAAGATCCCACCTCTCCCACCATAGAGATAGACAGACAGGTTTTACGGGCAGAGGCTGCACCAGTGCCACCAGTTCTTTTTATTTCCTCACAAGCAATGAGTTTTCAGGTGGGGCTGAAGCCAGACTGGCCATGACCCAGAAGCACCAGCCCTCTAGTGAATTTCAGCCTTGCTGCAGGAGGGAAGCAGACTCCTTGTGATTGGCTTTCCACAGTGCCCCACCTCCTGCTGAAGAGCAGCTAGTCAGAGCTGCTGCAGGAGGCAGACAGAGCTCTTCCCCCCTCCCTTCAGCAATGGGAAGCCATTTTCTTAGGAGGGGAGAGGGAAGGGGGAGCAGAAAAAGCCCAGCAGCTCAGGATGGCTCTGCCCTCTCCCCTCCTGTGAGCAATTGGGATGAAATGTCATGTACACACATGCATGTGTGCACGCACACATGCACACAGCAGGAGGGAGGAAGGGAGGGTAGTAGGAGATAAATGAAAAAAGCACCATGTAACCTTGTTTTAAATATCTCATGATTTTTGGGCCAGTCTTGTGATTTTTTGGGGGTCTGACTGTGATTTTTGAACCTTTGGGGCTGGTGATACTGCAGTCTAAAAGCCCCAGCAGGGGTCCCATCTGGTGCTGATATAGTGATTCTTAACCTTTACTGCAGCCTGCACCCCTTTGGTTCTCAAAATATGTTCTCATACCCCTTATCAAAAATCAAAATATGTTCTTGCACCCCTTATCAAAAATCGTTGAAGTAGGTCAGTTCTTTAAACCTTGATATATTTTTTTTCTATATTATAGTAATTGTTAAAAATGTATAATGTTAATAAATACATAGGTTTGATTAAACAAAGTAAAAAGCAACAGAGGGTCCTCTGGCACCTTTAAGACTAACAGAGGTATTGGAGCATAAGCTTTCGTGGGTGAATGCCCACTTCATCAGACGCAAGTAATGGAAATGTCCAGAGGCAGGTATAAATCAGTATGGAGATAACGAGGTTAGTTCAATCAGGGAGGGTGAGGTGCTCTGCTAGCAGTTGAGGTGTGAACACCAAGGGAGGAGAAACTGCTTCTGTAGTTGGATAGCCATTCACAGTCTCTGTTTAATCCTGATCTGATGGTGTCAAATTTGCAAATGAACTGGAGCTCAGCAGTTTCTCTTTGGAGTCTGGTCCTGAAGTTCTTTTGCTGTAAGATGGCTACCTTAACATCTGCTATTGTGTGGCCAGGGAGGTTGAAGTGTTCTCCTACAGGTTTTTGTGTATTGCCATTCCTGATATCCTGTGTCCATTTATCCTCTTGCGTAGTGACTGTCCAGTTTGGCCAATGTACATAGCAGAGGGGCATTGCTGGCACATGATGGCATATATAACATTGGTGGACATGCAGGTGAATGAACCGGTGATGTTGTAGCTGATCTGGTTAGGTCCTGTGATGGTGTTGCTGGTGTAGATATGTGGGCAGAGTTGGCATCGAGATTTGTTGCATGGGTTGGTTCCTGAGTTAGAGTTGTTATGGTGCGGTGCGTGGTTGCTGGTGAGAATATGCTTAAGGTTGGCGGGTTGTCTGTGGGCGAGGACTGGCCTGCCTCCCAAGGTCTGTGAAAGTGAGGGATCATTGTCCAGGATGGGTTGTAGATCACTGATGATGCGTTGGAGAGGTTTAAGCTGAGGACTGTAGGTGATGGCCAGTGGAGTTCTGTTGGTTTCTTTTTTGGGCCTGTCTTGTAGCAGGAGGCTTCTGGGTACACGTCTGGCTCTGTTGATTTGTTTCTTTATTCCCTTTTGTGGGTATCGTAGTTTTGAGAATGCTTGGCGAAGATCTTGTAGGTGTTGTTCTCTGTCTGAGGGGTTGGAGCAGATGCGGTTGTACCTCAGCGCTTGGCTGTAGACGATGGATCGTGTGGTGTGTCCGGGGTGGAAGCTGGAGGCATGAAGGTAGGCGTAGCAGTCGGTGGGTTTTCGGTATAGGGTGGTGTTAACGTGGCCATCGCTTATTTGTACTGTGGTGTCTAGGAAGTGGACCTCCCGTGTAGATTGGTCCAGGCTGAGGTTGATGGTGGGTTGGAAGCTGTTGAAATCATGGTGGAATTCTTCCAGGGTCTCCTTCCCATGGGTCCAGATGATGAAGATGTCATCAATGTAGCGTAGGTAGAGGAGGGGCGTGAGTGGACGAGAGCTGAGGAAGCGTTGTTCCAGGTCAGCCATAAAAATGTTGGCATATTGTGGGGCCATGCGGGTGCCCATGGCGGTGCCACTGGTCTGGAGGTATATATTGTCACCAAATTTGAAATAATTGTGCGTGAGGATAAAGTCACAGAGTTCAGCAACAAGTTGTGCTGTGTCATCATCAGGTATACTGTTCCTGACAGCTTGTATTCCATCTGTGTGTGGGATGGATGTGTAGAGAGCCTCTACATCCATGGTGGCTAGGATGGTGTGTTCTGGGAGGTCACCAATGCATTGTAGTTTTCTCAGGAAATCAGTGGTGTCACGGAGATAGCTGGGAGTGCTGGTGGCGTAGGGTCTGAGTAGGGAGTCCACATATCCAGACGGTCCTTCAGTGAGAGTGCCAATGCCCGAGATGATGGGGCGTCCAGGATTTCCAGGTTTGTGGATCTTGGGTAGTAGATAGAATAACCCCGGTCGGGGCTCTAAGGGTATGCTGATTTGTTCCTGTGTTGGTGTAGGGAGTGTCCTGAGTAGATGGTGCAGTTTCTTAGTGTATTCCTCAGTGGGATCTGAGGAAAGTGGCCTGTAGAATTTGGTATTGGAGAGTTGTCTCCAGCCTCCTTCTGGTAATCAGACCTGTTCATGATGACAACAGCACCTCCTTTATCAGCCTCTTTGATGATAATGTCAGGGTGGTTTCTGAGGCTGTGGATGGCATTGCGTTCTGCACGACTTAGGTTATGAGGCAAGTGATGTTGTTTTTCCACAATTTCTGCCTGTGCACATCAGCGGAAGCATTCTATGTATAGGTCAGGACTGTCATTTCGACCCTCAGGAGGAGTCCATGTGGAGTTCTTCTTCCTGTGTTGTTGGTGGGAGGGTATCTGTGTATCAGTGCGCTGTTCAGTGTTATCTTGAAAGTATTCTTTGAGTCGGAGGCGGCGAAAGTAGGCTTCCAGATCACCGCAGAACTGTATCATGTTCGTGGGGGTGCTGGGGCAAAAAGAGAGTCCCCGAGAAAGGATAATAGAGAGAAAGGATAACCTCATTATCTCCATACTGATTTATACCTGCCTCTGGACATTTCCGTTACTTGCGTCTGATGAAGTGGGCATTCACCCACGAAAGCTTATGCTCCAATACCTCTGTTAGTCTTAAAGGTGCCACAGGACCCTCTGTTGCTTTTTACAGATTCAGACTAACATGGCTACCCCTCTGATACTTAAACAAAGTAGTTGTACTTACCTGCCTGTGCTTAATTTGTGTTTTTGATGATTTACCTTCTAAAAAAATCTGGCATGTCTCACACCCCCAGAAAGGGCATGTTGCATCCCCAGGGGGTGCATGCACCCCAGGTTAAGAGCTACTGTATTAGAGCCTACAGGGCTGGAACCTAGGCCTATGGGGTTTATGAGCCACTGACACCTCTACATCACCACAGGAGGTTTAGGTTAAGGACCTAGAGGAGGGCCCTGTGAGGTTGGGTCCAGCAGGAAGTATCACCCAGCAGGACCTGAGTGGTGGCCCCTCACAGCCCCCTGACTGGCCGATACCAGTACTTAAAACAGGAAGCCATGAAAGGAAGCTGTCTGAGTAGCAACACTGACTGTCTGTGCCACATCCTGCTTGCAATAGACCCTAGACTCTGGTTTCTGACCTTGGTTTGTCCTTGACTTTGCTAGTCCATTGCTTTCTGTAACCTGGTGCTCAACCCTGATCTCCTGGTACCCTGACCCTGCCTGACTCTAGGTTCGCCCTCTGGCCCATCTCAGATTCTGGGCACCTGACTTGGCCTGACTCCTGTGCTGACTGCTAGGTCTGACTGTCCTCATCCTGGTCCTGATGCTCTCTGAGCTGAGGTTGTATGCAGCGGCTTGTTTGATTTCACAGATGCAGACACTTTGTGATGCAGGGGTTCACCCAAACATGGCTGATGTGGCTGATTGAAATGTGACATTGCAAGGACAAGGACTCTGCTGCTAAAAGCACACAGTAGCTGCAGAGCCAGCCAGCCCTGGGAGTGAAGCATCCACTGCATGCTGACAGGAGCTGGGTCAGTAGTGGGGTGGTAGGAGAGGTCCAGTCAGAGCCCCCTGCTACCCCAAGCCTCTGTGAAGTCAGTAGCCTGCTGCTTGCCATTTGGACTCTGCACATTATCCTATGCCTGTTTGCCCCAACCCCTCCCACTTTTCTTTCTGCCCCACTCCCTGTGCCCCCCAAATCCCCTCCAGCCTGCCCTCCCTATCTTTCCTGTTGCCCACTCCTTTGTGCCTAGGTGTTCCCCAACAAACAAAGCCTGTAGCCTGGGTCCCACCCTTAGCCTGTTTGGGGCCATTTTAGACACTAGGCTCTTCAGGGTGGGGATGGTGCCATACTGTGGGATTTCAAAGCCCCTAGCACAATGGGGCACTGATCCCCCTCATTACCTCTTTTGATGATACAGTCCATTTCTTTGGTTCAATCCTTTGTTTACAAAGAAAACAGATGAAGTCTTGTTTTCCTGAGCACAGTAGGAATCAAACAACAGCAGACAGTTTCCTTGCCCAGCATTCCAAGCCTTTTTTTCCACAGCCAGCACTCTGCCTAAAAGCTCTCTCTCTTAAGTTTCTCTCAGGGTCACACTACATGTGCTTCTCTGGCTGTCATTGGCTTTCTGCTGCTTCCTCTGTCTACTTCTGTGGTGTTTCTGGCTGCATCTGCCCCCCTCACCCCAGCCCCATCAAAACAATACTCAGCAAAACCCGCTCGCCCACATAGCTTAGTTCCTGACTGGCCTTGCATGGGGCCTGTGTTTTGGTTGGTGGTTACAGCTAGTTTTACTCCAGATTAACTGCTTCTCACATTTATCCTGCCTGTAGGGCAAGCCCACCAGTTTCAACAGGGTTTCAACTGACCCCCTGAATAACTGCCCCAACAGGGGCTTGCCATAGAATAGTAAATAGCAATAAGCCCTAGAGCAGCACTGGTGGAGCAACTGAACTCAGGCAGTTGAATTCCATCTTGTCACAGATTCCATTCTGTTCTGAGAAACCTGCACTGCTGTGTAGTCTCAGGCTCAGCAGATTACCCTAGCACGTGGTTCACTGGCTGCCCTTTCTCTATGCCAGGGTGTTGCCAGCAAGGAGGAATTTCTACATTGCAGCCAGAGCTCAAGTCACTTGTGGAGAGATCATCAGGCCCAGGGAAGGAAAGATGGAGGGTTAGGTGCTGCACAATAGCCCTGCAGAATTGACTGGGTTCATTGCTACAGCTGCCTTCAGCTCTGCAAGGTAATTGAGGGTGTAATAGACTCAGGCAAATGAGAGAGAAAATTAGGCATAAAAACCCCTTGCCATAAAGATGCAAATATTGTCCTGGCGCTAAGGGATTGCCTGGGATATTTGTATAATCTTAATGAGAAAAGTTACAGCAATCCAGTCTAGATCAAACTGCTCCTAATTCTATCTAAGCAGAAACAGTTCTTCTTGGCCTGTGCGTCTTCACGTTTAACTAGCAATGCCCTGGTGCAATGGCATCTTGGGAAGCCACAATGGTTAAAACACATCCAAGTGATGCTTGCCAGTGCAGTGCAATTGCCTAGTAATAGCACTGATTTCATTCCTGAATCTCTGTCATTTTTATTCATTGTGTTGATGAGGCGTTTACAGCATTGGGGACAGATGTTCCTGAGACAAGACTCGCACAGAACATTAGCTCCTGTGCTGCCTCTGCTACAAGTAAATAAAAAACACCATTTTTCACTTTTATTCCTTTTTTTTTTTTTGAGGGATGAAATAAACAGCCCAGTAATAACCCTCTATTAAAAGAAATGTTTGTTTAGCTGAAAAGCTTGGCGTGGTGGCACCCTGAGGATGGTGTAGTTTAAATACATGATATAAATTTCTCCAGTCTGAGGCTGCAGGAGATAATGACTCATTCCAGCTCCTCAGACAGGGCCTGCTCCTTCAGCTGTTAGAACTCCCAGTGCTGTCTCAGAATACGACTCCAGCACTGAATTTCACACCAGAATTGGATGTGTGTGGTTCTGGATTCTATTCTATTCAATTCTATGCAGGTTCATATCCCACCCTCATCACTGGGGTACCTAAGCACCTTCCGGAGTTGCTTTAAGCATCCAGATGTAGCCTTAGTCCTACTCTTGCAAAGCCTTCCTGCCTCTGCTCCTGCTGAGCTTCCATAAATTCACTAAAAAGAAGGATAACCTCAGGGAACGACACATGAAACCTCCTCCAAGATCCTTCCGGTGCCAAGTGCTAATGAAGAAAAGGGAAGAGTCTCATCAAGACCAACCCGAGCTCACGTTGATGGTGCAGAGAGAAGGGCTTTGGATTTACAGAGCATCTGAGCCTTCTTTGGGAAGATGCAACTGTTAGCATTTGATGTTTCCACATAAGCTGAGGTCAAAACCAGCAGGGCTTTTATGGGAAGAAGGGGTTAATGGCACATTGGCTGGGGCATCAGACTAGGACTCAGAAGACCTGGCTTCCCTCCCCAGCTCTGACAATGTTTCACTGTCTGACCTTGGGCCAGTCATTTAATCCCCTTGTACCACAGCCTCCCCATCTGAAAAGGGGGGGATAATAGTTCTTATTCATCATTGTAACCTGCTTTGAGATCACCAGATGAAGAATGCCAAGTACTTGTTGTTGTTTTAAATGTTTATAACTGCGGCACCATGTACTCCACAATTCCACAGCAGTGTACTTTGGTACGTTGGATCCAAAATTTGAGATTTCATTTTTTAAATTTCTGGCCTTTATCATTGCAAAGTAACCCTTTGAACAGTGAAACGAGTTGAAACCAATGCAGTGGCATCTGCCTGAATTTTCAGCCAGCCTGAAACAATAGCACAGAAAGGTGTGAAATGCTCTCATTCATCTGTATGGGGTGTTAGCTCTGAAACCTAAAAAAGAATGTTTAAATGCTGATCACTTAACTACTTATCATTTTAGCACAGAGTGGGCAAACTTTTTGGGCTGAGGGCCACATCTGGGTGGGGAAATTGTATGCAGGGCCGGGGCAGGGGGTTGGGGTGCAAGAGGGAGTGCAGGGTGTGGGAGGGGGTGCGGTGTGCAGGAAGAGGCTCAGGGCAAGGGATTGGGGCAGAGGAGGAGTGCGGAGTGTATGAGGGGGCTCAGGGAAGGGGGTTGGGGTGCAGGAAGGGAGCGGGGTGCAGCAGGGGGCTCAGGGCAGGGAGTTGGGGTGCAGAAGGGGTGCGAGGTGCAGGCAAGGGGCCTAGGGCAGGGAGTTGGGGGGCAGGGTGCAGGAGGGGTTCGAGCTCCGGCCCAGTGCCACTTACCTAAAGCGGCTCTGGGGTGGCAGCGGTGTGCACCAGGGCCAGGGCAGGCTCCCTGCATGCCTGCCCTGTCCCCAGCCCGCGCCACTCCAAGAAGCGCTGCGGCCCCTGGGGGGCCGGGGGGGGGGCTGTGTGCGCTGCCCTTGCCGTGCCTCCAGGTACCTCCCCCGAAGCTCCCATTGGCCAGGGTTCCCCATTCCTGGCCAATGGGAGCTGTGGGGGGCGGTACCTGGAGGCAAGGGCAACACACGTTGAGCCCTCTGCCCCCTGTCCGAGGGCCGATTCTGAGAGCGGTGCGGGGCCCGCGGCACCACGGGGGGCAATCCCGTGGGCCGGATCCAAAGCCCTAAGGGGCTGGATCCGGCCTGTGGGCCGTAGTTTTCCCACCCCTGTTTTAACAGAAACCTTCATCTAACGTGTTTATCACAGAATCCCAAACCACCAGCCCCTATGCCAGAAATCCCAGCTTTCCCATCCCTACCTGCCCAAACCTCCAGCTTCCCCCCTTGACAACTGGTTTGGCTCAACTGGGCAAAAAGTGTCCCTTGACAAAAGATCGAGTCGATGAGGTTTTCAATGGGGTCTCATCATAGATTGGGGGAGTTCTGCAGGGATCCATACTAGGCCTGATGCTATTTAACAGTTTCATCAATGAGCAGAAAGTCAATATAAATTCACTGCTGCTAACATTTGCAGATGACACAAAGACTGGCAGAGTGGTAACTAATACCAAGGACAGGCCAGTCGTACAAAGAAATCTGAAGAATTTAGTAAAGTGTGCCCATTCCAACAAAATGTATTTGAATAAAGCCAAATGCATACATCTAGGAACAAGGAATGCAGGCAGCCCCTACAGAATGGAGGACTGTAGCCTGGAAAGCAGCGACTCTGAGGTCAGAGTGAAGAGACAACTCAACATGAGTTCCCAATGTGATGCTGTGGCCAACCAGGGCTAATGCGATCCTTGGATGTATAAACGGGAGTGGTGAGAAGTAGGGAAGTGATTTTACCTCCGTACATAGCACTGAGGAGACCATAGTAGAATAGCGTGTCCTGTTCTGGTGTTACATTTTAAATAGAAGAGGGTGCCGGAAAGAGGTACAAAAACAACTTGAGGGCTGGAAAAGCTGACACAAGACAACAATATGCATTTTAATGCTGCTACATGTAAATGTAGGCAACACTTACACAATGGCGGACTCTATCCTGGGATCCAGCAAGTCTGAAAAAGACTTGGGTGTCATGGGGGATAATCATCTGAACATGAGCTCCCAGTGCAACGCTGTAGCCAAAAGGGGTTATGTGATCCCTGGACACAGGGGAATCTTCACTAGGAGCAGGGAGGTTATTTTACCCCTGTATTTGGCACTGGTACAACTGCTGCCGGAATCCTGTGTCCATTTCTGGTGCCCGCAATTCAAGGAGGATGTTGATCAATTAAAGAAGGTTCAGAGAAAAGCTGGAAGTATGATTAGAAGATTGGCAAACATGCCTTATGGTGATAGACTCAAAGAGCTGAATCTATTTAGCTTAACAAGGTGAAGGGGTGACTTGATCAGAGTCTACAAGTACCTACATGGAGAGCAAATATTTGATAATGGTTTATTCAGTCTAGCAGAAAACAGAATAATGTGATCCAAGGGCTAGAAGTTGAAACTAGTCATATTCAGACAGGAAATAAGGTGTAAATTTTTAACAAGAAGGGTAATTAGCCACTGGAACAATTTACCAAGGGTCATGGTGGATTCTCTATCACTAACAATTTTTAAATCAAGATTGGATTTTTTTCTAAAAGATTTGTTTAGGAATTTTTGGGGGGGAAGTTCTTGGCCTGTGTTAAATAGGATGTCAGAGTAGAGGACCACAGTGGTCCCTTCTGGCCTTAGAATCTATGAATCTGTGCCAAAATGTCTTACCGGGAGAGATTTAAAGGACCTCAGTCTCTTTAGCTTATCAGAAAGAAGATTGAAAGCTAACCTGAGTACAGTATATAAGTACCTACAAGAGGAGAAAATACCAGGTAACAAAGAGCTCTTTAATCTAGCAGAGAAAGTCAGACTGAGAGCCAATGGCTGGACATTAAAACCAGACTATAGCGGGGCAATGACTCACCCCTGCGGCGCCTCCTGTCGGTTGTCCTGGGAATTAGCTCTTCGACCCAGGAGCACCCTCTGCAGTCCGGTGTCTCGCCATGCCGCTGGCCCCCGTGTCCCTCCTGGACCCCAGTGCCCCTTCTGCCGGGGTTCTGCCCCCTGCCCTACCCCACAGTCTCTCTGGGTCTCCCCTCCCCAGGGAACCCCCAACCCCCTATCCCCACCTCGCCTCAGTCTTTGGCTACTGCCGGTCACCATCTAGCCCCCGCTTACTGGGGCAGACTGCAGTATAATTGCCACTCATTACCAGCAAGGAGGGTTTGGACCTGCTGCCTCTGCCTACCCTTGGGCTGCCTCGTTGCAACCCCAGTACCCTTTCGGCCATTAACAAGGCCTGCAGCCTCGGGGTTATCCAGGCCAGAGCTCCCCAGCTCGTCTGGCCTTTCCCCAGCCCTGCTCCACTTTAGGTACTTGGTTCAGCTTCCCAGCAGTCAGGTCCTTCTCCCTCTAGAAACAGACTCTCCGCTCCTGGCCCACTGCCCTCTTATAAGGGCTAGCTGGGCCCTGATTGGGGCGTGGCCACCGCTGAGGCTGCTTCCCCAATCACCCTTTCCCAGCCACAGCCCTCCCCAGGGCTGCTTTTAACCCCTCCAGGCAGGAGTGGGGTGACCACCCCGCTACACAGACATATTCAAGTCAGAACGAAGGCACTCATTTTTAACAGCAAGGGTGATTAACTATTGGGATGAACTCCCCCAGGAAGTGATGGATTCCCCATCTCGTGATGTCTTCGCATCCAGCCTGCTGCCCTTCTGGGAGAGGCTTTAGCCAAACAGAAGCTATTGGGCTCAGGGCAGGGGGAAGTGGATGGAGTTCTCTGGCCTGTGGTGGACTAGGTGATGTAATGGTGTCTCCTGGTCTTAAAATGTACAAGTCCCAGAGGTGGGTGAGCATTGGCTCCCTGTCATAAACTCTCTCTAGCTGAATTTCTCATCCTGTGCCTACAGGCAGCGATAAAATCATTTCATGTCACTTCCAGACACAGACATATTTATCAGGACGGATTAAATCATACTGATGAGACAGAGCCACAAGCGACATGCACAAGCCCAGATGTGTGTCTGATCAAATCTCTTCCAAATTAGACACAGCCTTTTTGGGACAGCAGAGTGACACAGGAGAAGAGACAATGGAACACAGGATTTGCCACACTGGGTCAAACTAATTGTCTGTTGAGTCGAGTATCCTGCCCGTGACAGTGCCTGATACTTCAGAGAAAGGCCAAGACCTTTACCATAATGTACCTGACCAGATGTGCACTGCTGTACATGAGGCATAAGGGAATTCCTTCCTGATCTCTTTACAACCTGGAACATGAGGCTGGATGACCCTTAGCCTAGCAGGTTGTGTAGTATCCCTGGCCCTGACACTAGCACATGCTGCAATCTCGACCAAGAGGGTGGTGATAGGTCCTGCAGCTGTACTACAGCAGCACTGAATGCTGTCCGGGGGTGGGGGTGGGGGTGGGGGCGAGAGAGCCCATGAGAGGGCAGGCCAAGCTGGGGAGGGGGCTCTGGATCCTCTCAAAGGAGGCAGTGGGAAGACAGTTAAAGAAAAAGGAGGTGAAAAGAGAGGATTTGCTGAGGAAATTGGACCTTGAAGGGCCGTGTGCAAGGAGCGCAGCTGCAAGGGGCAGAGAACGTTTGACCGATGAGCAGGGCCGGCTCCAGGCACCAGCCGAGCAAGCTCGTGCTTGGGGCGGCAGATTCTACGGGGCGGCATTCCGCCCAATCCTAGGGCGGCACAGCTGCTTTTTTTGTTTGTTTGTTTTGTTCGCCGATCCGGCTGCCCTGTAGGGGGTGGCAGTGCGGAGGAGGGGAGTGCCCTGGTGGGAGTGGGCTGCGCGCTCCATCTGCCCCAGCTGGTGCCAGGTCTGTAGCAAGCCCGGCAGGGCAGCCCGCGTCCTTCCCTCCCCGCCGACCGGAGTGGCGCGGAACCCTCCCGGCAGGCGGCGCAGCGGTCAGGGAGCGCCCCACTGAAGCTCTGGCCGCCCCCCTTCTCTCTCTCCCCCTGCTCCCTCTCCCTCCCCCCCGCTAACTGGGGCACGTCTGCAGCGCAGGGAGTCCCCCTGCACCCTGGCTTCGGCCGCCCCGCAGGTTTTTTTTTTTTTTTTCCCGCCTTGCCCCCCCGGCCGCCCCGAAGGGTTTTTTTTTTTTTTGCTGTGCCGTTCTGGCCACCCCAATTTTTTTTATTTATTTTTTGCTTGGGGTGGCAAAAAAGCCAGAGCCGGCCCTGCCGGTGAGGCTGACCATTGGGACACTGACAGAGGGAGACAATTCGGGTGCCTAGGGAACACCCTAGGTGTTCCCTCTGGGTGAAGAGCTGTTGTTTGCGGGTGGGCCTGCTGGAAAGAGGTGCAGCACCTCAGCATCGAAGCAAAGGAGCATTGTCAGCCGGAGAGAGACAAAGGCAGGACAGCTGGGGGGAAGCAGGACTTTGGCGTCAGGGATGGGAAGAGCTGACTCCCCTTAAGGTGACCCAGCGTGGTGGTGAAAAGTTTCTCTTATGGTGATGGTAACTGTGGTGGGACAGTGCCCCGCCCCCTGAGAAAAAGTCTGGAACAGGCCTTTGAGGCTGCACAGGCCGGCAGCCAATCAACAGAGGCCTGTTAGGAGCCAATCAGGGCAGGGCAGAGGCAGCCAATCAGGGCCGGGTTAGGCCCTATATAAAGGCTGCCTAGCAGGAGGAAAGGCAGTCTCTCCCTGATTACCAAGGGAGGAGGGCTGGCTGGCTGGCTGGCTGGCTGGCTGGCTGGCTGGCTGGCTGGC
>NW_020699793.1:0-20795 GCF_002925995.2 Terrapene triunguis | reverse complement strand
CCCCTCCTGGGACCCCTGCCCCAACTGCCCCCCGGGACCCCACCCCTATCTAAGCCCCACTGGTCTTTGTCCCCTGATTGTCTCCTCCTGGGACACCACCCCCTATCTAAGCCTCCCTTCTCCTTGTCCCCAACTGCCCCCTCATGAGATGCCCCCAACTTCCCCCCTAGGACCCCACCCCCTACCTGTCCCCTGACAAACCCCTGGGACTCCCATGCCTATCCAATTGCTGCCTGTCCCCTGACTGCCCCCCCGAACCCCTGACCCATCTAACCCCCCCTTCTCCCTGCCCCTGACAGCCCCCCCGAACCTCCGCCCCATCCAACCCCCCCTGCTCCCTGTCCCTTGACTGCCCCCCCGGAACCCTCTACCCCTTCTCCAACCCCCCAGCCCCCTTACCGTGCCACTCAGACCAGCGTGTCTGGCTTCGCGCAGCGCCAGACACGCTGCTGCATACATGCTGCGTGCTCCCCCGCGGAGCCACAGCTCCCCCGCCCCAGCACCTGCCTTCCAGATTTGAACACCTCAAAATTCAGGAGTGCTCAAGCTCAGTTTGGGCAGCTGTTACTTCATTTCTCCCAAATCAAATATACTGATCCACTGTAACTTGCTGTAGAAAAAGTAGGATAAAATTGAGCAAGAAATGCTTCCCAGTGGTTATTAGGACTGGAATTGCTATTTTCAACAGCCATTGCCTTTTTGTTTGTTTGTTTGTTTGTTTAAAAGGAAGACAGTGATATTGCATTGGCAAATTCCTCATAGAAAGAAAGAGTGGAACAAAAGAATAATAAAGGCACCTCAACTTTTTCTCATTGATGGAGGACAGTCTTATAATATGCATCCAGATATCCTCCAATCACACAAGCTGAAAATTGTTCCACTTTACTGCAGTTCTGTAACCATATGGGAACCAATCCTGTCTGTGTTCTGTGCACATCTAAAATTCCTGCTGAATGACCTGCCCTGGTAGCGAGTTACCAGTGACCCAGGGCGGCGGCGGAAGGAGGGTGCAGGTGGGGGGGAGGAGGGAGGGAGAGCCCAGGGCTGGGGCGGCAGGGGGGTGCAGGTCAGGGGGGGAGAACCCAGGGCTGGGGCAGCAGGGCGGTGCGGCAAGGAGCCCAGGGCTGGGACGGGGGGCAGCCAAAATTTTTTTTGCTTGGGGCAGCAAAAAACCTAGAGCCGGCCCTGATCTCAGAGCACACACAGCAGAGGCAGTGGGTTCCTGCAGGCACTGCCCTGCCATTGCAGCTCCAGCCTGCCCTAGAAGGGTCATGTCTTGGGTTGGGGGCAGGGCATGTACACTCTCATTAGCCCACAAGCCTTGGCCCCTTTGCCGAAGCTGGTTCTAAAGAGGCCAGTGAGTGCCAGCTGTGGTGATGCAAGTTATCTCCATCTTTAACAAGGTGGCACTGAACCAGGGACAAATTCTGAGGTGATGTATGTAGTAGCGTGAGTTACTTGTCTGCCAGGGAGCTTGGGTATGGGTAACTGTAATGGCAGGTTTCCAGGGGGAGGTGTGAATTGAAGAGTTGGGGTAAGGGAGGCTGTGTAAACTTAGGCCATCTTATATCCTCCTGTTAGCTTCTTTTCTTGCTGCCCCGCTCTCTTACAGCCCCTTGGCATGTAAATTACATTAATCTAGACTACCTCAGGGCCCTTTGCACACACAGGAATGAGTACTTTAATGCACCACAAACAGCAGCAGACTCACCCCTCACCTGTGGATTTGAGGGCTTTCTGAAGTAGAGAGATATCAAGTACAGACGCTCTGCCATTCATTACCCTTAGGCCGACAGGAAAAGAGAAGGCCCTGATGGAGTTTGTAGAGAACAGCTAACCTGTGAGGAAAACTCTTTGTCATAAATGTCTCCAGACCTGATTTATGAGCTTGCTTTCTACTGAAGTCAATGGAGTTTTTCCATTGCGCGAAATGGGCCCCAACTGAGCAATCTTATGGAGCCGTTAACTCAATGCATGTTGTGTGTTCTCGACCAGCAGAGGATTTGTGTCTGCTATGGTGGCAGAGTTAGTCCTTTAACTTATGCTATTGGGGCTTACGCTTTAAGCTCTGAAAGTCCGTGGTCATGACTGAAATGACAGCCATTACTTATACAGCTAGCAAACTAGCTGTCTCTCACAGAATTATTACATGGGAGGAGTAGGCAGGCTAAATGAAATGGCAGCACTCTCTAAAAGCCTGAATCTCATAAAGAGATACCGCATAATGGAACTCACGTGAGAGGTTGTAAATCTGGATTTTTTTGCAAAGGCAATCAAAGCTGTCAAGTGGGAGGAATGGAATGCTGTGCATCTATGGAACAGCTATACTGCAGGTGCACCTTTTGATTCCCTTTCATTCTGACATGACATCATATGACACATCACTGCTATGACTGACCTGTCATGACATTGTAAAAATAATAAAAAAATAATATAAAAATGACAAAGAAACATAATAAAATATATTTCCAGACAAAAATTTCATGTTGAAATTAAAATTCGACATTTTTCCAAAACAAATTTTTATGGAATTTCCATTTCACAGGAAATTTCAAAAATAATTGTTTTTGTTCTGATTTGGACCAGTCTATGCATGTGTCACCTCTGGGCTGGCCTACTGTAACTCCCTGATCTGAAGCTGAACGGCGGGATGATGCAGAAGTTCCAGCTGGTGCCAAGCGAGTCTGCCCATCTCCTCCAGGGCTCAGGCTGCCATCAGCACCTGTGCTCAAGTCCTTCGGCTGGCTCCCAATCAGCTTCCATGCTAGCTTAGGGCCTTGGTCCTTATGTTCCTAAGCAATTAATGGATCAAGCCCCAGTTGCACTAAAGACCAAATTTTGATCTTTGAACCATCCCAACAGAGGTGTTCCTCTGGGATAATGCAAATCTCCGAAGCCCAAACAAAGCCTGTGAGAGCTGGGAACAAAGCATTCTCTGCAGAGGGGGTCTGACTATGAAACAGCCTTCCAGAGGGGGTCAGGCAGATCTTGAGCCTGACCACATTTAGAAAATACTGCAAAATCTCCCTCTTCGTAAAGGCCTCATAGCAAGAGTGACACATACAACACTGACACCTCCTTCTATCTGCCCCCCCAAATAAAACAAAACAAACGTACAAACAAAAGCATAACATTCCCCCCCGCCCCCAGCAGAGTTTCTATGTCCCTGAAAGTGAGAAAAGCCAGCCGAAAACTCCATAGAGCCAACTAGGGACTTCGCTGTTGCTATCAATTTTACATGCATGGAGCTCAGATACTATGGTGATGGATGGCTGTACATAACCTTAGCACAATATAAGACAGAGCAATGAGTGTGGACCAGGAGAAATCATGTCATTTGGCCATGATTAAACCCTGCACCTGGCTGGGTGTAATCTGGGTGAGCTGCCATGATGATTAATGTGATTTGTGGTGATTACTACATTGTGGTCAGCACTGCATCCGCTACCTCAACTGCTCAGCATCTTGAGAAGTTCCCCTGTGCCTGGGCGAGGAGACACCGCTGCACCTGGAAGGACACATCTCCCTCAGAGCCTGGCCAGAGCATAGGGCTCCCTATGAGACACCTCCACAGTGACCCAGACAGCAAACCCCTGGGATCTGACAGGGCCCCAAAGGTTATGTGCTTCTGTGGCACATGAGAGATGCAGAGAAGGAGCGTCAGAGTGAGAGAGACGGGGGAGGATCTTGTGCCTTGGGAGCATGCCAAAGAACTTTAATTTTGTTAAACCTCCCTTTAATTAAGCTCTTCAATCTTTGTAAGTGCTCTCTCGATGTTCCGGGAGATAAAGACAATCTGTTTCTCCTGCTCAGAGAGGTGGAGGCTGAATGCTTCGGGTTAGCAGAATTTCCTGTAGCCAGGGCACAAGACGCAATTTCACAGCTATGCCCTCGGTTGGTGAAAGGCTGTGAATATTCACTGCTCCTCAGCCCTGGAGCAGGGAGTAAGGAAAGGAATCCCCACCTGAGAGCAGCTCTAACTTCCACCCTCTATTAATGACCCCGAGAGGCTGAAACTGAGGATAAATATGGCTACCTTTGGCTACGCCCTTTTTTTCTGGCCACACCCCTAACACTGGCAGAATATCTGTGTCTCTGGAGAATTCCCCTTGGTCCTGGATACACTGGCCATCCTAGCCCATTATCCTGTATCCCACAGTAGTCAGTATCAGATGCTTCCGAAGAAGGTCCAAGAACCCTGCAGTAGCATATGTGGGGTAATCTGTCTTCCTGATGTCTAATAGTTAGAGATTGGCAGAAACACTGAAATGTGAGGTTTGATATCTCTTCTAAAAATCGTGTTGTTATTAACTATTATAACTCTGGATATCAATGTTACTAAATTCCTGGCCTCAATGGTTTCCTGTGGCCGTGAGTTCCACATTTTAATTACAAGTTGTGTGAAAAAGTGTTTCCTTCTCTCAGTTTTGAATGTCCCACCTTTCAGTTTCATGGACTGTCCCCTTGCTCTTGTATTATGAGGCAGGGAGAGCAGAAGCTCCAGATCCCCCTTCTCTAGACCTTGCATGATTGTATATATACGTTTATCATGGCCCCTCTTATTCATCTCCTTTCTATAGGAAACTACCCCAATTTTTCCATCTCTCTTCATTGGAGAGTTTTCCCAGGCCCTTAATCATTTTCATTGCAGCTCTTTAAACCTCCCTCAGTTCTGAAATGCCCATTTTGAGATAGGATCACCAGCACTGCACACAGTACTTTAGATGAGGATGGACAATTGATTTATACAATGCCATATTCCTCCTACAGAGTTCTGTAAGCTATTTTAAAATACTCTGAGGATGAGAGCTTTTATTACATTCTATCAGACTTTACCAGTAAGGACTGTTGGAGCATTTGCATCAGATAATTTACTTTATGTCCTTTGATGTGACAGTAACTGGTTTCTCCTCAGTGTATTATTATTCCATTATTTTCAATAATAGATCAGCAATGGAGCTATTACTCAGCAGCACCTGCTGTCTAATTACTGTGCTGCTAGGTTGTTCTTACGCCGACACACCTCCCCATTATTACAATGGTCACATTCTGTTTCCCTGCATAACCTTCTGTTTGAGGGCAGCAAAGCGCTTCCCGAGTGGGAATGAATTCAGCTTCGCCTCACCCCCATGAGGTCAACGGGGAATGATGGAACACACAGCTTACAGCCAAATGTCCAAATATTGCTGCCCAAAGTTAGGCACCTAAAATCCACACTTAAGTACCTCAAAATGTGGCCTGTAATTCAAAGGTGCTGAAAACCCAGACCTCCCCCTGACAGCAGTGGGAGCAACGGGACCTCAGAACTTTGGAAAATCAAGGCACTTATTCAGGTGTCTAAATATGGATTTAGGTCCCCAGTCTGGAACATCTTGGCCGTTGTCTTATTATCTACAGTTCATTGAAATGGAGCCAACCCCATGGAGAGTCTCACTGTCACACAAAACATGAACCACCTCTCCATAACCACTCCATGCTCATGTCCTTCTTCCTTCCCCACCCGTCACTTTCCTGACATCTCCTTTCAGTATCATACTCAGTCTCAGCAAGCCACCAGCTTGGATAAAACAAGAGCCAGCTGGCACCAGTGCTCAAAACTCCAGCTGAACTCAACCCTGCTTCCACACCAATAAGTACCTGAAACTTCACAGTAGTGCAGATCAGTCTGGCTAAGGGGCCAGTCTTTTGGGTTTCAGTGGGGATGAGGTTGTGCTAGGCTTTGTGCTGGGTCTCTTCCCAGGGACAAATATTTTCCCAGAAGAGAGCTGGCCATGGTGAGCTACCTTGGGAACACACCAGATGACGCTAGAGCATAGCTTGGCTTGCTGCCACACTGATGCGATTGTTTAGGACAGTCCTTGTTGTTGGTTGAACATTGGTGGAAAACAAGAACTATTGGCTAGATGGTGCTGTGCTCTCTGCTAGGTACGGTATCGAACAGGGATAAGTGCAGCCATCGTGAGGACCAGCAGAGTACTGTGGTGTGCTCTACCCAAGAAGATGGGCCAGAGCATTAGCACCACACACACAGTAGGCTGATCTCATCCACCAGGGCCATGACCAACATCAAGGAAGTCATCGGGCACCCGCTCAGCCTGCATCACAGCCTGCCCCAGGAGTGCCTGCAGAAATGGAGAACACCCAGTGACCTTGTGGAAGGGTATTAAGTCATATCAGATAGGGCAGCTAGTTCCATGTTCTGTCAGAGCCTGCTCAGCAGTGCACACACACAGTACCCAGCACACACCCAGAGTAGCTGGCACACAACACAACACAAACACACACACCCAGCCACTACTGCTAGCCTCAAGAGATCAAGAATCATGAGCCAGATCCTTAAAAAAAATTGTCAGACCATGTTTTTTCAGTATGTCTTTTGACTTTTTTAACTCCTCTCTACTCTTCTGGAAATGTGTGTTTATTATAATTTCAAGTTGAAAGTCAACCGTTAGTGCCCGCATGCCTCTCCCTGAATGCTCAGCTGGAGACTCAGCATATGCTGGAGGTACACAAACATATGTGAGGAGAATTGGAATGGAGACGATGCAAAATGATTAATTCTTTGGTTTATTTAGGCTAGTCCGAAGTAGCGAGAGGCTCGTTTCAATATAGTTATTGCTTCTGTTAACGGATTGCGTTATTAGGATAGATGTCCCCTCAAAAGTATCACGTCAAAAATGTAGAGATGGGGAGGAGGGAAGGCACCCATGCTAGTGGGAGAAAGGGGGAGTTCTTATGTTAGATTCTTGTGCACAGGTCTAACATAAGTATTCAGTGAATGGCTCTATAGTGTGACAAAGTTAAAATATGATGTAAAAATTTATTTCACACGTATTTAGAAATCTACTGTACAAGACCTATAAAATGGAGCTGGAAAATGAACAATGATCATCCAAGGAACAGAAAGCACTCTCTCTACATATCAAGTTTGCCAATTATTTTTCAATAAAGATTTATGTGAGTTGCAAAGATCTTTGCATGCAAGAATATTGTTATAACATCAGCCACCTTTTAGAGCTTTCCATATGTCAATGCGCTAATTGTATTATATAATCCCTAAATATTGTTTAATTAAAATAATCAGTTCAATCACATTCAAAGTATTTTAAAATAACTTTAAATCATTCCTCTTTCTCTGTATAAATTTGATATATATATGTAGTTAACATATACATTATCCAGTAATTACAATGCATTATTATTTTTTTAGAGTTCATAATTAATTCTCCAAATAGCTGAAAATAATTCATTTTTATTTTAATTATTCTTCCTTCCTGCAGCCCTTAGGGCTTCTCTCCTTCTCCCACCAAGCCTCCACCAGTTCAGTCCCCCGACCCTGCAGCCTCACCTCTGCTCCTCCTGGGGTTTTTCACCCATCTCCCAGGCTGAGGCGGGGAGGCTACCATAGGTTCTCCTGTCTCCCCTTTCCCAGGCTGGGGTAGGGGGCAGCTCCAGGAGTTCTTCAGCCCCCTCTTCCCCTGCCCAGGCAGGTGGTGCAGATGGAGTGTGTGTGTAAGAGCAGAAGCACCGTCCTGTCCCTGATGCTTACAAAAGGGGAGGGGGAGGAGAGAGTGGGGCATCCCTGAGCTGCTGAGCAGGGCCGCTCAGAGGATTCAGGGGGCCTGGGGCAAAGCCGGGGAGTGGACATAAAAAAAGTCGCTATCCGCTGCGGCGCTTGTACTCACCGGGTGGCGTTCCGAGTCTGGGGCAGCGGCGGGTCCTTCAGTCACTCCGCGTCTTTGGCAGCAATGAAGGACCCGCCCCTGAAATGCTGCCGAAGACCTGGAGCGACTGAAGGGCCCGCCGCCAAAGTGCCGCCGAAGACCCGGACTGCCTCCGGGTGAGTAGCCAAGGAAGGGATTCTCGGCCAGGGCTCGCGGGGCCCCTGTGGGGCCCGGGGCAAATTGCCCCACTTGTCCCCCCCTCTGGGCAGCCCTGCTGCTGAGCTATTTGCTTCCTTCTCCTTTCCCTACCATGAAAGCCATGAGCAGAGGGGAGACGGTCTGCTGGCTGCTAGCAGGGCTGAACTCGAGGGGGCTGGTGCGTCTCACGTAATTGCTGGTTGGGCTTCCGAACCCTCCGCAATCCTATCATGGTGTCACTTGTGAGAAAATAGCAAGAGTTGGTGACACTGCATAACACACAAACAACACAGGTAGACAGACACAGTCACCTCCCCAACACTGAGCGCACCATGGCTCATCTTCTCTGATTTCTTCAGCTCAGTGGCAGACAAGTCTTGTTGCTCTTACAAGTTCAACATCTTCTGTTTCTTCAGCAATTCCTAATTCATGTTCCTGTTTCTTTTCACTATTCATTTCCTGAAAAGACTATGAGACATTTTTCTCTGTGCTTTTTCCTTCTACAGTACCTGCTTTCACTCTTGTTGACACTTTACTGCCAATTCTGCATTATCAAAGATCCCACCTCTCCCACCATAGAGATAGACAGACAGGTTTTACGGGCAGAGGCTGCACCAGTGCCACCAGTTCTTTTTATTTCCTCACAAGCAATGAGTTTTCAGGTGGGGCTGAAGCCAGACTGGCCATGACCCAGAAGCACCAGCCCTCTAGTGAATTTCAGCCTTGCTGCAGGAGGGAAGCAGACTCCTTGTGATTGGCTTTCCACAGTGCCCCACCTCCTGCTGAAGAGCAGCTAGTCAGAGCTGCTGCAGGAGGCAGACAGAGCTCTTCCCCCCTCCCTTCAGCAATGGGAAGCCATTTTCTTAGGAGGGGAGAGGGAAGGGGGAGCAGAAAAAGCCCAGCAGCTCAGGATGGCTCTGCCCTCTCCCCTCCTGTGAGCAATTGGGATGAAATGTCATGTACACACATGCATGTGTGCACGCACACATGCACACAGCAGGAGGGAGGAAGGGAGGGTAGTAGGAGATAAATGAAAAAAGCACCATGTAACCTTGTTTTAAATATCTCATGATTTTTGGGCCAGTCTTGTGATTTTTTGGGGGTCTGACTGTGATTTTTGAACCTTTGGGGCTGGTGATACTGCAGTCTAAAAGCCCCAGCAGGGGTCCCATCTGGTGCTGATATAGTGATTCTTAACCTTTACTGCAGCCTGCACCCCTTTGGTTCTCAAAATATGTTCTCATACCCCTTATCAAAAATCAAAATATGTTCTTGCACCCCTTATCAAAAATCGTTGAAGTAGGTCAGTTCTTTAAACCTTGATATATTTTTTTTCTATATTATAGTAATTGTTAAAAATGTATAATGTTAATAAATACATAGGTTTGATTAAACAAAGTAAAAAGCAACAGAGGGTCCTCTGGCACCTTTAAGACTAACAGAGGTATTGGAGCATAAGCTTTCGTGGGTGAATGCCCACTTCATCAGACGCAAGTAATGGAAATGTCCAGAGGCAGGTATAAATCAGTATGGAGATAACGAGGTTAGTTCAATCAGGGAGGGTGAGGTGCTCTGCTAGCAGTTGAGGTGTGAACACCAAGGGAGGAGAAACTGCTTCTGTAGTTGGATAGCCATTCACAGTCTCTGTTTAATCCTGATCTGATGGTGTCAAATTTGCAAATGAACTGGAGCTCAGCAGTTTCTCTTTGGAGTCTGGTCCTGAAGTTCTTTTGCTGTAAGATGGCTACCTTAACATCTGCTATTGTGTGGCCAGGGAGGTTGAAGTGTTCTCCTACAGGTTTTTGTGTATTGCCATTCCTGATATCCTGTGTCCATTTATCCTCTTGCGTAGTGACTGTCCAGTTTGGCCAATGTACATAGCAGAGGGGCATTGCTGGCACATGATGGCATATATAACATTGGTGGACATGCAGGTGAATGAACCGGTGATGTTGTAGCTGATCTGGTTAGGTCCTGTGATGGTGTTGCTGGTGTAGATATGTGGGCAGAGTTGGCATCGAGATTTGTTGCATGGGTTGGTTCCTGAGTTAGAGTTGTTATGGTGCGGTGCGTGGTTGCTGGTGAGAATATGCTTAAGGTTGGCGGGTTGTCTGTGGGCGAGGACTGGCCTGCCTCCCAAGGTCTGTGAAAGTGAGGGATCATTGTCCAGGATGGGTTGTAGATCACTGATGATGCGTTGGAGAGGTTTAAGCTGAGGACTGTAGGTGATGGCCAGTGGAGTTCTGTTGGTTTCTTTTTTGGGCCTGTCTTGTAGCAGGAGGCTTCTGGGTACACGTCTGGCTCTGTTGATTTGTTTCTTTATTCCCTTTTGTGGGTATCGTAGTTTTGAGAATGCTTGGCGAAGATCTTGTAGGTGTTGTTCTCTGTCTGAGGGGTTGGAGCAGATGCGGTTGTACCTCAGCGCTTGGCTGTAGACGATGGATCGTGTGGTGTGTCCGGGGTGGAAGCTGGAGGCATGAAGGTAGGCGTAGCAGTCGGTGGGTTTTCGGTATAGGGTGGTGTTAACGTGGCCATCGCTTATTTGTACTGTGGTGTCTAGGAAGTGGACCTCCCGTGTAGATTGGTCCAGGCTGAGGTTGATGGTGGGTTGGAAGCTGTTGAAATCATGGTGGAATTCTTCCAGGGTCTCCTTCCCATGGGTCCAGATGATGAAGATGTCATCAATGTAGCGTAGGTAGAGGAGGGGCGTGAGTGGACGAGAGCTGAGGAAGCGTTGTTCCAGGTCAGCCATAAAAATGTTGGCATATTGTGGGGCCATGCGGGTGCCCATGGCGGTGCCACTGGTCTGGAGGTATATATTGTCACCAAATTTGAAATAATTGTGCGTGAGGATAAAGTCACAGAGTTCAGCAACAAGTTGTGCTGTGTCATCATCAGGTATACTGTTCCTGACAGCTTGTATTCCATCTGTGTGTGGGATGGATGTGTAGAGAGCCTCTACATCCATGGTGGCTAGGATGGTGTGTTCTGGGAGGTCACCAATGCATTGTAGTTTTCTCAGGAAATCAGTGGTGTCACGGAGATAGCTGGGAGTGCTGGTGGCGTAGGGTCTGAGTAGGGAGTCCACATATCCAGACGGTCCTTCAGTGAGAGTGCCAATGCCCGAGATGATGGGGCGTCCAGGATTTCCAGGTTTGTGGATCTTGGGTAGTAGATAGAATAACCCCGGTCGGGGCTCTAAGGGTATGCTGATTTGTTCCTGTGTTGGTGTAGGGAGTGTCCTGAGTAGATGGTGCAGTTTCTTAGTGTATTCCTCAGTGGGATCTGAGGAAAGTGGCCTGTAGAATTTGGTATTGGAGAGTTGTCTCCAGCCTCCTTCTGGTAATCAGACCTGTTCATGATGACAACAGCACCTCCTTTATCAGCCTCTTTGATGATAATGTCAGGGTGGTTTCTGAGGCTGTGGATGGCATTGCGTTCTGCACGACTTAGGTTATGAGGCAAGTGATGTTGTTTTTCCACAATTTCTGCCTGTGCACATCAGCGGAAGCATTCTATGTATAGGTCAGGACTGTCATTTCGACCCTCAGGAGGAGTCCATGTGGAGTTCTTCTTCCTGTGTTGTTGGTGGGAGGGTATCTGTGTATCAGTGCGCTGTTCAGTGTTATCTTGAAAGTATTCTTTGAGTCGGAGGCGGCGAAAGTAGGCTTCCAGATCACCGCAGAACTGTATCATGTTCGTGGGGGTGCTGGGGCAAAAAGAGAGTCCCCGAGAAAGGATAATAGAGAGAAAGGATAACCTCATTATCTCCATACTGATTTATACCTGCCTCTGGACATTTCTGTTACTTGCGTCTGATGAAGTGGGCATTCACCCACGAAAGCTTATGCTCCAATACCTCTGTTAGTCTTAAAGGTGCCACAGGACCCTCTGTTGCTTTTTACAGATTCAGACTAACATGGCTACCCCTCTGATACTTAAACAAAGTAGTTGTACTTACCTGCCTGTGCTTAATTTGTGTTTTTGATGATTTACCTTCTAAAAAAATCTGGCATGTCTCACACCCCCAGAAAGGGCATGTTGCATCCCCAGGGGGTGCATGCACCCCAGGTTAAGAGCTACTGTATTAGAGCCTACAGGGCTGGAACCTAGGCCTATGGGGTTTATGAGCCACTGACACCTCTACATCACCACAGGAGGTTTAGGTTAAGGACCTAGAGGAGGGCCCTGTGAGGTTGGGTCCAGCAGGAAGTATCACCCAGCAGGACCTGAGTGGTGGCCCCTCACAGCCCCCTGACTGGCCGATACCAGTACTTAAAACAGGAAGCCATGAAAGGAAGCTGTCTGAGTAGCAACACTGACTGTCTGTGCCACATCCTGCTTGCAATAGACCCTAGACTCTGGTTTCTGACCTTGGTTTGTCCTTGACTTTGCTAGTCCATTGCTTTCTGTAACCTGGTGCTCAACCCTGATCTCCTGGTACCCTGACCCTGCCTGACTCTAGGTTCGCCCTCTGGCCCATCTCAGATTCTGGGCACCTGACTTGGCCTGACTCCTGTGCTGACTGCTAGGTCTGACTGTCCTCATCCTGGTCCTGATGCTCTCTGAGCTGAGGTTGTATGCAGCGGCTTGTTTGATTTCACAGATGCAGACACTTTGTGATGCAGGGGTTCACCCAAACATGGCTGATGTGGCTGATTGAAATGTGACATTGCAAGGACAAGGACTCTGCTGCTAAAAGCACACAGTAGCTGCAGAGCCAGCCAGCCCTGGGAGTGAAGCATCCACTGCATGCTGACAGGAGCTGGGTCAGTAGTGGGGTGGTAGGAGAGGTCCAGTCAGAGCCCCCTGCTACCCCAAGCCTCTGTGAAGTCAGTAGCCTGCTGCTTGCCATTTGGACTCTGCACATTATCCTATGCCTGTTTGCCCCAACCCCTCCCACTTTTCTTTCTGCCCCACTCCCTGTGCCCCCCAAATCCCCTCCAGCCTGCCCTCCCTATCTTTCCTGTTGCCCACTCCTTTGTGCCTAGGTGTTCCCCAACAAACAAAGCCTGTAGCCTGGGTCCCACCCTTAGCCTGTTTGGGGCCATTTTAGACACTAGGCTCTTCAGGGTGGGGATGGTGCCATACTGTGGGATTTCAAAGCCCCTAGCACAATGGGGCACTGATCCCCCTCATTACCTCTTTTGATGATACAGTCCATTTCTTTGGTTCAATCCTTTGTTTACAAAGAAAACAGATGAAGTCTTGTTTTCCTGAGCACAGTAGGAATCAAACAACAGCAGACAGTTTCCTTGCCCAGCATTCCAAGCCTTTTTTTCCACAGCCAGCACTCTGCCTAAAAGCTCTCTCTCTTAAGTTTCTCTCAGGGTCACACTACATGTGCTTCTCTGGCTGTCATTGGCTTTCTGCTGCTTCCTCTGTCTACTTCTGTGGTGTTTCTGGCTGCATCTGCCCCCCTCACCCCAGCCCCATCAAAACAATACTCAGCAAAACCCGCTCGCCCACATAGCTTAGTTCCTGACTGGCCTTGCATGGGGCCTGTGTTTTGGTTGGTGGTTACAGCTAGTTTTACTCCAGATTAACTGCTTCTCACATTTATCCTGCCTGTAGGGCAAGCCCACCAGTTTCAACAGGGTTTCAACTGACCCCCTGAATAACTGCCCCAACAGGGGCTTGCCATAGAATAGTAAATAGCAATAAGCCCTAGAGCAGCACTGGTGGAGCAACTGAACTCAGGCAGTTGAATTCCATCTTGTCACAGATTCCATTCTGTTCTGAGAAACCTGCACTGCTGTGTAGTCTCAGGCTCAGCAGATTACCCTAGCACGTGGTTCACTGGCTGCCCTTTCTCTATGCCAGGGTGTTGCCAGCAAGGAGGAATTTCTACATTGCAGCCAGAGCTCAAGTCACTTGTGGAGAGATCATCAGGCCCAGGGAAGGAAAGATGGAGGGTTAGGTGCTGCACAATAGCCCTGCAGAATTGACTGGGTTCATTGCTACAGCTGCCTTCAGCTCTGCAAGGTAATTGAGGGTGTAATAGACTCAGGCAAATGAGAGAGAAAATTAGGCATAAAAACCCCTTGCCATAAAGATGCAAATATTGTCCTGGCGCTAAGGGATTGCCTGGGATATTTGTATAATCTTAATGAGAAAAGTTACAGCAATCCAGTCTAGATCAAACTGCTCCTAATTCTATCTAAGCAGAAACAGTTCTTCTTGGCCTGTGCGTCTTCACGTTTAACTAGCAATGCCCTGGTGCAATGGCATCTTGGGAAGCCACAATGGTTAAAACACATCCAAGTGATGCTTGCCAGTGCAGTGCAATTGCCTAGTAATAGCACTGATTTCATTCCTGAATCTCTGTCATTTTTATTCATTGTGTTGATGAGGCGTTTACAGCATTGGGGACAGATGTTCCTGAGACAAGACTCGCAC
Source organism: Terrapene triunguis (assembly GCF_002925995.2). Taxonomy (NCBI): domain Eukaryota; kingdom Metazoa; phylum Chordata; order Testudines; family Emydidae; genus Terrapene; species Terrapene triunguis. The sequence continues at coordinate 6,534 of NW_020699793.1, read as the reverse complement.
AGAACATTAGCTCCTGTGCTGCCTCTGCTACAAGTAAATAAAAAACACCATTTTTCACTTTTATTCCTTTTTTTTTTTTTGAGGGATGAAATAAACAGCCCAGTAATAACCCTCTATTAAAAGAAATGTTTGTTTAGCTGAAAAGCTTGGCGTGGTGGCACCCTGAGGATGGTGTAGTTTAAATACATGATATAAATTTCTCCAGTCTGAGGCTGCAGGAGATAATGACTCATTCCAGCTCCTCAGACAGGGCCTGCTCCTTCAGCTGTTAGAACTCCCAGTGCTGTCTCAGAATACGACTCCAGCACTGAATTTCACACCAGAATTGGATGTGTGTGGTTCTGGATTCTATTCTATTCAATTCTATGCAGGTTCATATCCCACCCTCATCACTGGGGTACCTAAGCACCTTCCGGAGTTGCTTTAAGCATCCAGATGTAGCCTTAGTCCTACTCTTGCAAAGCCTTCCTGCCTCTGCTCCTGCTGAGCTTCCATAAATTCACTAAAAAGAAGGATAACCTCAGGGAACGACACATGAAACCTCCTCCAAGATCCTTCCGGTGCCAAGTGCTAATGAAGAAAAGGGAAGAGTCTCATCAAGACCAACCCGAGCTCACGTTGATGGTGCAGAGAGAAGGGCTTTGGATTTACAGAGCATCTGAGCCTTCTTTGGGAAGATGCAACTGTTAGCATTTGATGTTTCCACATAAGCTGAGGTCAAAACCAGCAGGGCTTTTATGGGAAGAAGGGGTTAATGGCACATTGGCTGGGGCATCAGACTAGGACTCAGAAGACCTGGCTTCCCTCCCCAGCTCTGACAATGTTTCACTGTCTGACCTTGGGCCAGTCATTTAATCCCCTTGTACCACAGCCTCCCCATCTGAAAAGGGGGGGATAATAGTTCTTATTCATCATTGTAACCTGCTTTGAGATCACCAGATGAAGAATGCCAAGTACTTGTTGTTGTTTTAAATGTTTATAACTGCGGCACCATGTACTCCACAATTCCACAGCAGTGTACTTTGGTACGTTGGATCCAAAATTTGAGATTTCATTTTTTAAATTTCTGGCCTTTATCATTGCAAAGTAACCCTTTGAACAGTGAAACGAGTTGAAACCAATGCAGTGGCATCTGCCTGAATTTTCAGCCAGCCTGAAACAATAGCACAGAAAGGTGTGAAATGCTCTCATTCATCTGTATGGGGTGTTAGCTCTGAAACCTAAAAAAGAATGTTTAAATGCTGATCACTTAACTACTTATCATTTTAGCACAGAGTGGGCAAACTTTTTGGGCTGAGGGCCACATCTGGGTGGGGAAATTGTATGCAGGGCCGGGGCAGGGGGTTGGGGTGCAAGAGGGAGTGCAGGGTGTGGGAGGGGGTGCGGTGTGCAGGAAGAGGCTCAGGGCAAGGGATTGGGGCAGAGGAGGAGTGCGGAGTGTATGAGGGGGCTCAGGGAAGGGGGTTGGGGTGCAGGAAGGGAGCGGGGTGCAGCAGGGGGCTCAGGGCAGGGAGTTGGGGTGCAGAAGGGGTGCGAGGTGCAGGCAAGGGGCCTAGGGCAGGGAGTTGGGGGGCAGGGTGCAGGAGGGGTTCGAGCTCCGGCCCAGTGCCACTTACCTAAAGCGGCTCTGGGGTGGCAGCGGTGTGCACCAGGGCCAGGGCAGGCTCCCTGCATGCCTGCCCTGTCCCCAGCCCGCGCCACTCCAAGAAGCGCTGCGGCCCCTGGGGGGCCGGGGGGGGGGCTGTGTGCGCTGCCCTTGCCGTGCCTCCAGGTACCTCCCCCGAAGCTCCCATTGGCCAGGGTTCCCCATTCCTGGCCAATGGGAGCTGTGGGGGGCGGTACCTGGAGGCAAGGGCAACACACGTTGAGCCCTCTGCCCCCTGTCCGAGGGCCGATTCTGAGAGCGGTGCGGGGCCCGCGGCACCACGGGGGGCAATCCCGTGGGCCGGATCCAAAGCCCTAAGGGGCTGGATCCGGCCTGTGGGCCGTAGTTTTCCCACCCCTGTTTTAACAGAAACCTTCATCTAACGTGTTTATCACAGAATCCCAAACCACCAGCCCCTATGCCAGAAATCCCAGCTTTCCCATCCCTACCTGCCCAAACCTCCAGCTTCCCCCCTTGACAACTGGTTTGGCTCAACTGGGCAAAAAGTGTCCCTTGACAAAAGATCGAGTCGATGAGGTTTTCAATGGGGTCTCATCATAGATTGGGGGAGTTCTGCAGGGATCCATACTAGGCCTGATGCTATTTAACAGTTTCATCAATGAGCAGAAAGTCAATATAAATTCACTGCTGCTAACATTTGCAGATGACACAAAGACTGGCAGAGTGGTAACTAATACCAAGGACAGGCCAGTCGTACAAAGAAATCTGAAGAATTTAGTAAAGTGTGCCCATTCCAACAAAATGTATTTGAATAAAGCCAAATGCATACATCTAGGAACAAGGAATGCAGGCAGCCCCTACAGAATGGAGGACTGTAGCCTGGAAAGCAGCGACTCTGAGGTCAGAGTGAAGAGACAACTCAACATGAGTTCCCAATGTGATGCTGTGGCCAACCAGGGCTAATGCGATCCTTGGATGTATAAACGGGAGTGGTGAGAAGTAGGGAAGTGATTTTACCTCCGTACATAGCACTGAGGAGACCATAGTAGAATAGCGTGTCCTGTTCTGGTGTTACATTTTAAATAGAAGAGGGTGCCGGAAAGAGGTACAAAAACAACTTGAGGGCTGGAAAAGCTGACACAAGACAACAATATGCATTTTAATGCTGCTACATGTAAATGTAGGCAACACTTACACAATGGCGGACTCTATCCTGGGATCCAGCAAGTCTGAAAAAGACTTGGGTGTCATGGGGGATAATCATCTGAACATGAGCTCCCAGTGCAACGCTGTAGCCAAAAGGGGTTATGTGATCCCTGGACACAGGGGAATCTTCACTAGGAGCAGGGAGGTTATTTTACCCCTGTATTTGGCACTGGTACAACTGCTGCCGGAATCCTGTGTCCATTTCTGGTGCCCGCAATTCAAGGAGGATGTTGATCAATTAAAGAAGGTTCAGAGAAAAGCTGGAAGTATGATTAGAAGATTGGCAAACATGCCTTATGGTGATAGACTCAAAGAGCTGAATCTATTTAGCTTAACAAGGTGAAGGGGTGACTTGATCAGAGTCTACAAGTACCTACATGGAGAGCAAATATTTGATAATGGTTTATTCAGTCTAGCAGAAAACAGAATAATGTGATCCAAGGGCTAGAAGTTGAAACTAGTCATATTCAGACAGGAAATAAGGTGTAAATTTTTAACAAGAAGGGTAATTAGCCACTGGAACAATTTACCAAGGGTCATGGTGGATTCTCTATCACTAACAATTTTTAAATCAAGATTGGATTTTTTTCTAAAAGATTTGTTTAGGAATTTTTGGGGGGGAAGTTCTTGGCCTGTGTTAAATAGGATGTCAGAGTAGAGGACCACAGTGGTCCCTTCTGGCCTTAGAATCTATGAATCTGTGCCAAAATGTCTTACCGGGAGAGATTTAAAGGACCTCAGTCTCTTTAGCTTATCAGAAAGAAGATTGAAAGCTAACCTGAGTACAGTATATAAGTACCTACAAGAGGAGAAAATACCAGGTAACAAAGAGCTCTTTAATCTAGCAGAGAAAGTCAGACTGAGAGCCAATGGCTGGACATTAAAACCAGACTATAGCGGGGCAATGACTCACCCCTGCGGCGCCTCCTGTCGGTTGTCCTGGGAATTAGCTCTTCGACCCAGGAGCACCCTCTGCAGTCCGGTGTCTCGCCATGCCGCTGGCCCCCGTGTCCCTCCTGGACCCCAGTGCCCCTTCTGCCGGGGTTCTGCCCCCTGCCCTACCCCACAGTCTCTCTGGGTCTCCCCTCCCCAGGGAACCCCCAACCCCCTATCCCCACCTCGCCTCAGTCTTTGGCTACTGCCGGTCACCATCTAGCCCCCGCTTACTGGGGCAGACTGCAGTATAATTGCCACTCATTACCAGCAAGGAGGGTTTGGACCTGCTGCCTCTGCCTACCCTTGGGCTGCCTCGTTGCAACCCCAGTACCCTTTCGGCCATTAACAAGGCCTGCAGCCTCGGGGTTATCCAGGCCAGAGCTCCCCAGCTCGTCTGGCCTTTCCCCAGCCCTGCTCCACTTTAGGTACTTGGTTCAGCTTCCCAGCAGTCAGGTCCTTCTCCCTCTAGAAACAGACTCTCCGCTCCTGGCCCACTGCCCTCTTATAAGGGCTAGCTGGGCCCTGATTGGGGCGTGGCCACCGCTGAGGCTGCTTCCCCAATCACCCTTTCCCAGCCACAGCCCTCCCCAGGGCTGCTTTTAACCCCTCCAGGCAGGAGTGGGGTGACCACCCCGCTACACAGACATATTCAAGTCAGAACGAAGGCACTCATTTTTAACAGCAAGGGTGATTAACTATTGGGATGAACTCCCCCAGGAAGTGATGGATTCCCCATCTCGTGATGTCTTCGCATCCAGCCTGCTGCCCTTCTGGGAGAGGCTTTAGCCAAACAGAAGCTATTGGGCTCAGGGCAGGGGGAAGTGGATGGAGTTCTCTGGCCTGTGGTGGACTAGGTGATGTAATGGTGTCTCCTGGTCTTAAAATGTACAAGTCCCAGAGATGGGTGAGCATTGGCTCCCTGTCATAAACTCTCTCTAGCTGAATTTCTCATCCTGTGCCTACAGGCAGCGATAAAATCATTTCATGTCACTTCCAGACACAGACATATTTATCAGGACGGATTAAATCATACTGATGAGACAGAGCCACAAGCGACATGCACAAGCCCAGATGTGTGTCTGATCAAATCTCTTCCAAATTAGACACAGCCTTTTTGGGACAGCAGAGTGACACAGGAGAAGAGACAATGGAACACAGGATTTGCCACACTGGGTCAAACTAATTGTCTGTTGAGTCGAGTATCCTGCCCGTGACAGTGCCTGATACTTCAGAGAAAGGCCAAGACCTTTACCATAATGTACCTGACCAGATGTGCACTGCTGTACATGAGGCATAAGGGAATTCCTTCCTGATCTCTTTACAACCTGGAACATGAGGCTGGATGACCCTTAGCCTAGCAGGTTGTGTAGTATCCCTGGCCCTGACACTAGCACATGCTGCAATCTCGACCAAGAGGGTGGTGATAGGTCCTGCAGCTGTACTACAGCAGCACTGAATGCTGTCCGGGGGTGGGGGTGGGGGTGGGGGCGAGAGAGCCCATGAGAGGGCAGGCCAAGCTGGGGAGGGGGCTCTGGATCCTCTCAAAGGAGGCAGTGGGAAGACAGTTAAAGAAAAAGGAGGTGAAAAGAGAGGATTTGCTGAGGAAATTGGACCTTGAAGGGCCGTGTGCAAGGAGCGCAGCTGCAAGGGGCAGAGAACGTTTGACCGATGAGCAGGGCCGGCTCCAGGCACCAGCCGAGCAAGCTCGTGCTTGGGGCGGCAGATTCTACGGGGCGGCATTCCGCCCAATCCTAGGGCGGCACAGCTGCTTTTTTTGTTTGTTTGTTTTGTTCGCCGATCCGGCTGCCCTGTAGGGGGTGGCAGTGCGGAGGAGGGGAGTGCCCTGGTGGGAGTGGGCTGCGCGCTCCATCTGCCCCAGCTGGTGCCAGGTCTGTAGCAAGCCCGGCAGGGCAGCCCGCGTCCTTCCCTCCCCGCCGACCGGAGTGGCGCGGAACCCTCCCGGCAGGCGGCGCAGCGGTCAGGGAGCGCCCCACTGAAGCTCTGGCCGCCCCCCTTCTCTCTCTCCCCCTGCTCCCTCTCCCTCCCCCCCGCTAACTGGGGCACGTCTGCAGCGCAGGGAGTCCCCCTGCACCCTGGCTTCGGCCGCCCCGCAGGTTTTTTTTTTTTTTTTCCCGCCTTGCCCCCCCGGCCGCCCCGAAGGGTTTTTTTTTTTTTTGCTGTGCCGTTCTGGCCACCCCAATTTTTTTTATTTATTTTTTGCTTGGGGTGGCAAAAAAGCCAGAGCCGGCCCTGCCGGTGAGGCTGACCATTGGGACACTGACAGAGGGAGACAATTCGGGTGCCTAGGGAACACCCTAGGTGTTCCCTCTGGGTGAAGAGCTGTTGTTTGCGGGTGGGCCTGCTGGAAAGAGGTGCAGCACCTCAGCATCGAAGCAAAGGAGCATTGTCAGCCGGAGAGAGACAAAGGCAGGACAGCTGGGGGGAAGCAGGACTTTGGCGTCAGGGATGGGAAGAGCTGACTCCCCTTAAGGTGACCCAGCGTGGTGGTGAAAAGTTTCTCTTATGGTGATGGTAACTGTGGTGGGACAGTGCCCCGCCCCCTGAGAAAAAGTCTGGAACAGGCCTTTGAGGCTGCACAGGCCGGCAGCCAATCAACAGAGGCCTGTTAGGAGCCAATCAGGGCAGGGCAGAGGCAGCCAATCAGGGCCGGGTTAGGCCCTATATAAAGGCTGCCTAGCAGGAGGAAAGGCAGTCTCTCCCTGATTACCAAGGGAGGAGGGCTGGCTGGCTGGCTGGCTGGCTGGCTGGCTGGCTGGCTGGCTGGC
>NW_020699792.1:0-16704 GCF_002925995.2 Terrapene triunguis | reverse complement strand
CGCTGGGCAGGGGGGTGGTTCCGGTGGCGCGGCGCTGGGCAGGGGGGCTTCGCAGTGCTCCGTGCGGGGGTGGTTCCTGTGGCGCTCGGCGGGGGGCGTTTGGTGGCGCTCGGCGGGGGGCAGGAGGGGGTTTGGCGGTGCGGCACTTGCTGGGGGGAGTGTTACGGCGGGGCGGCGCTTTTTTTGCTGCTTGGGGCGGCAAAAAAGTTAGAGCCGGCCCTGAAAGGACCAGACAGGGTAGTTACCATGTGTCCACAACATGGTTGCAAATCTATTGTTGACATGCAGCCTGTAGATGGTGGGCACTGTGTGGGGCAGACTAGCCAGAAGTCAGAGGATGGTAATTCTGGAATGGAAGATACTTTTCAAAGAAAATTTAAAAGGGAGATAGAGGAATTGAGAAAACACTCCTTGATGACATAAGGAGAGAAATTCAATGTACGAGATTGGCTTTGAAATAGGAGTTCCCGGCACCTAGAGAATACAAGCACAGGCTACAGGGAGTCAGAATAGGGTAAATGGGACAACTGCTAAGTTTGATCATGATGGCAACCCTATTTGCAGAAGTTATAGTAAGGTGGAATGTATAGAAAGGGGAATATTAATGCCATGGTTTTAAACACAAAGTCTCCTGGATTGGGGGTCAGACCGCAGGGAGACAGAGAATAGACCCAAATGACATTAAAGGGCAGGCTACTGCTGTAGGAAGGTGTCCAAGTGTGTTGGATAAGATTAATGGGCTAGAAATGTGGGCCTTGCTAGATACCAGGTCTCGAGTCACTACCTTATGGAGCCAACATTTTAGGAAACATTGGACTCCAGATTGATTGTCGACTACCGAGAACAGGATGAAATTGGTAGCAGGAAATGGTTTGGCTATCCCATGTGCTGGCTATATAGAGAAACCATTTTTATTTGTAAAACAAAAGCTGGTCTACAGGGTCAGGATTATGTTGTTTTACTGGAACCTTGTTGGGACAAAAGAAGGAGATTCCACAACAGTGACAAAAAGTGTTGTTGTGGAAAAAGGATTAGTACCAGTCCGGATGCTAAATTATGGGGCCAGACTGTGATACTAAATAGAAATCAGGTGGTTGGCGTCTGATGTGCATAGGTTGGGAGAACATCTTGGTGCTCAAGGAATAGGTTGTAGAAGCGGGATACCTGCAGATAGTAATCCAGGATGGCGGGACAGAGCCATACGCATGGACGAAGGAAATAGACTTGGGAATGCCTTCAGCACCCGCAGAGCATGTTGACAGGTTGGTACAATTGATTGAGAGAGATGAAAAAGCTTTCTCACAACCTCCTTTGGATTGTGGGTATGCCACCAGACACAGCACACAATACCCACGTACAGCCTCTAATTAGGGAACCATTTTGACCAATTGATCCAGCTTTGTACAACCAGTGAAGGAAATAAGGGATGTTGGAAGCTAATGTAATAAAAGAGAGTGATAGTGCAGGGGCAGTGCTCATTGAGCTAGTTGAGAAAAAAGATGGGGAAACCAGACTTTTGTGTAGATTACCAAAGACTGAACCAGATAACCCATTGTCATAACTATAAAGGGAAGGGTAACAGCTCTCCTGTGTACAGTACTATAAAATCCCTCCTGGCCAGAGACTCCAAAATCCTTTTACCTGTAAAGGGTTAAGAAGCTCAGGTAACCTGGCTGACACCTGACGCAAAGGACCAATAAGGGGACAAGATACTTTCAAATCTTGGGGGGGGGGGGGAAGGCTTTTGTTTGTGCTCTTTGTTTTGGGGGGTTGTTCGCTCTTGGGACTGAGGGACCAGACATCAATCCAGGTTCTCCACATCTTTCTAAACAAGTCTTTCATATTTCAAACTTGTAAGTAAATAGCCAGGAAAGGCATGTTATTTTTTCCTTTGTTTTCTCATCTTGTAAATGTACCTTTTACTAGAGTGTTTATCTCTGTTTGCTGTACTTTGAACCTGAGACTAGAGGGGGGGTCCTCTGAGCTCTTTAAGTTTGATTACCCTGTAAAGTTATTTTCCATACTGATTTTACAGAGATGATTTTTACCTTTTTCTTTAATTAAAAGCCTTCTTTTTAAGAACCGGATTGATTTCTCCTTGTTTTAGATCCAAGGGGTTTGGATCTGTATTCACCAGGGAATTGGTGAAAGGTTTCTCAAGGCTTCCCAGGGAAGGGAATTAGCTTTGGGAATGGTGGCAGCCGACCAGATCTAAGCTGGTAGTTAAGCTTAGAAGTTTTCATGCAGGCCCCCACATTTGTACCCTAAAGTTCAAAGTGGGGAAGCAGCCTTGACACCCATAAAGGTGCCTCTCCCTTATCGAGAATTGAAGATTCCTTAATGGAATTTAAGTCGGCAATTTTCTACTCTACTGTCCATTTAGCAAGTGGGTATTGGCAAATTGGAAGTGGCACCAAAACATGAAGAAAAAAATACTCTGGTGACAACCACCGGACTTTGAGTTGACAAGAATGCCATTAGGAATTATGTAATGCTCTGAGGACTTTTCAGAGATTTTTGGAGCATTGTTGAGGCTCTGAAAAGTTTGATACCCTTTTATTGCATCTAGGAGACATCATTGTGTATTCCAAAGCCTTTGAGGAACAGTTACCCAAAATGTTGTAAGGTATTTGAAAGACTCAGACCGTATGGATTAAAAATAAAACCTTCAAAGTATCATTTTCCTAAAAGAAAAGGTGAACTTTTTGGGACAGATAGGGTGTGTCTACACTGCAATTAAACACCTGCGGCTGGCCCGTGTCAGCTAACTTGGGCTTGTGGGGGCTCAAGCTGTAGGTCATAAAATTGCAGTGTAGAGATTCAGGCTCAGCATGGAGCCTGAGCTCTGGGACCTTCTTCCTGATACAGAGTGGTAGAGGAATGGCCAGTACCTGCTATGGTACGAGACATACAGAAGTTCTTGGGATTTGTTGGTTATTATTGCTGATTTATAAAGGACTTTGCTAATGTTACTCTGCCATCACATGAATTGCTAAGAAACACTGGAGATAAGAAAATTACCAAAGCTGCTCAGGTAAAATGGAGTGCAGAATGCTAAGCAATAGTTGAAGAACTGAAATCTCTCCTAGTGAAATCACCTAGCCTGGCATATCCAGATTATGAACTACCATTTAGAGTGTCTACTGATGCCAGCAACAAAGGATTGGGAGCCATCCTTGCTCAGGACCAAGATGATAGGGAGCAAGTTATTGCTTGTGCAAGTCGGGGCTTAAAAGGATCTGAAAGAAATGATGAGAGATACCGTTCATTCAAATTGGAATTCCTAGCATTGGTCTGTATGTAGTGTTGTAGCTGTCAGTCCCAGGATATGAGAGACAGGGGAGGTGGGTGAGGTAGCATCTTTTCTTGGACCAATTTCTGTTGGTGAAAGAGACAAGCTTTGGAGATACACAAAGCTGTCTTCGGGTCAGCTGAAGAAGAGCTCTGTGTAGCTTGAAAGCTTGTCTCTCTCACCAACAGAAGCTGGTATCCCACAGTGCACCTCAAAAATGTCCCACACTGGCATGGGGCACAGTGGCATGGGGGTCACTGGGATGCCTACCCACTGTGCACCACATCTTTTGTCAACACGACCTCTGACAGCATCGTGTGCTCATCATGACTGATGATTACACAACATTTGTGGTGGTGGTTCCTGTGAAGGATTTGTCTGAGCAGACTATGCCCCAGGCCTTCTGGACGTATTTTGTAAGTCCTTATGGATACCCAGTCAAAGTGTTGACAGATCAGGGAATTGCTTTCAAGTCCCAGTGCTGCATGGGCAAGAGATCATAATGTAACATGGAACCTTTTCTGACTGCCTCTGTTTGCATAGTCCTGCTCCAGGTACCATCCTAACACTGCATTAATGTAGCCTATTATCCTCCCTCTTCCACATAACTTCATTTAAATTCTCCTCCGCCAGGTACTGAACGTTACTGTCCATTCTTTGTAGTGCTAGGAAGACTCCACCCTTTGAAGTGTCTCTCTCTCTCTGTTCATCCTGCATCCACTCTTGCTTTTGCTAAGACTTCTGCTTGCTGAGCAAGATGACTGCACCCTGGCTGAGGCGCAGCATTTGCTGGTGAGCAGACTTGGGATGACCTTTTTCAAAGGAATCTAAGCAAACTAGGCACCCAGACCTCACTGAAATTCAGCTCTCTTACTTCCCTTGGAAAATCCTGCCTTGATGCACAGGTGTCTGCCTCATACAAGCAGTGGCAGTAAATTGTGGTTTCTGTTGGTTAAGAAACTATGTATGCAAAGGAGTTTCCCATGGAGCCTTGTAATGGTCGCTTTTGTCCTCTCAGCTGTGAGTCAGACAGCAGAACTAGGGGGTGTACAATGGACCATTTGTCTTTTACAAAAGCCTAATATCCACGTGAGTCAGCTGTGTGTTAGAATGCCCTCAAACACAATGGTGTGCTCATGTGTCTTCTCAACGGGGCTGCTTGCATCAGTAAAACCTCCTCAGCATGAGGGAGACTGGCAGAACAGGGCCCTGTTGGATGCCTGCTCAGTGGCCTGTGGAAAATGACTGGATGGATCTCTGCCCAGTTCATAGCACTGTCGCATCTGGCACCAAACCGGACCCCTCCGTTGGCAGCCCCTGTAAAGAAATAAAGAATGATGTCTTCCATGGAGAGTGAATTCCCCTCCCGCCCTGGGTGGCAGGGATACCTCAAGTGTGGATTGAAGGACATGGGCGGGATTCTCTTCTTCCCATTGGTTCTAGTCTGAGGCCAGGTATACACTGGAAAATGTCACCAGCAGCGTTTTTCCTGGTATACAGCTGCCAATTCTGCAATGTTGCTAGAGCGCATGCCCCCTGGGCTGCCTTTGCCAGTGCTGTCATTGGTTGTGTTGGCAAAAGACATGGTGCACAGTTGGTAGGCATCCCAGTGACCCCCCCCACACACACACACACGCCAGTGTGCCCCATGCCAGTGTGGGACACTTTTGCAGTGCATTGTGGGATACCAGCACTGCTTTCAGGGAATTATGGGAGCTTGGGGTCAAGTTCCAACAATTCCCTTTGTTGCATCCCATATTTTCTTTTTCCACAGTTCCTCATGCTGCTTTTCAATTTCTCTGGCATCTCACTAGCAGAAACATGGATGGTGAAGCGATCAGCAGAGTTCTCACATCTGTTTTAAAGACAGTGTCTGATATTTCTGCGTTTGTGGAACTTTGGTAACTATTACTACTGGTCCTGCAGCAGCAAAAATAGAAAACCAAGGGGGAGTGGATGATGTAACAGTGAATGACAGTCCCCAGATGTGCAGGCATTCGCTCACCAGCTACATATGGTGGAATGGCACTTCTGGGCCCATGAAAAGAGCATCGAGTGGTGGAATTGGTTCATGATGTAAATCTGGGATGATCAGCAGTGGTTGCAGAACTTCGAATGCAGAATTTGTGGACCGCTGTGCCAAGCTCACTCAAGCCCTGCAGGGAGACTCACTAAAATTAGAGATGCTTTGACAGCAGAGAAATGAGTGGCAATTTTGTTCGGGAAGCCTGCAACCCTGCACTGCTATTGATCGGTGGGGGCTGGAAAATCTATGGTGGGGGCAGTTACCAGCCTTGCACAACTGAATGACAAGAGTGGACTGCTGCACAGGATTGTGACTCTGGTCAATGTGCAGGAAATAATAGTGTGTGTGTGAGGGGGATGATAGATGGGATGCATATCCTGATTCTAACCCTCACCTGGTTTCTGAGTACATACACAGAAAGGGCTACTTCTCCATGACAGACAAAGCTGGGTGCATCTTTTTTTGGACCGACTTCTGTTGGTGGAATCCTTTTCTTCATGTCTGGGAAAGGTACCCAGAGGGTAGGTTTACACTGTGATAAAAGATGTATGGCATGGCCGTGTTTGGCCTGCGTCAGCTGACTTGGGATGAAGGGCTATAAAATTGCAGTGGAGACATTTGGCCTCGGCCTCAAGCTTCGGCTCTGAGACCTCACGAGGAGGAATGGTCCCAGACCCCAGGCTCCAACCTGAGACCAAACATCTACACTGCAATTTTACAGCCCTGCAGCCTGAGCCCTGCAAGCCCAAGTGAGCTGGCTGGGTGCTTAAACTTGCTGCTGCGCGGATTTTTTTTTTTATCACCGTGTGGACCTATCCAGCGTGTCACAGCTAAACACAAAGTGGAACCAATTGTTAAGCATAAGGCGTTAACACGTGTTGCAAGAGACCATTCAAGGTGAAGTGGGCAGTTAACACCTCGGTAGTCACAGGACAAAGCAGGGTTAGTGGGTTACAGATTGTTGTAATGAGCCATAAATCCAGTGTCTTTATCGAGTCCTGGATTTTTAGTGTCTAGCACCGCTATGAATTTAAACCCAGAGGCTTCCCTTTTGAAGGTGTTCAAGTTTCCTTTGAAGATGAGGACTGAGAGGTCAGATATGGAGTCGTCATTTTGTGAAAAGTGTTCACCCAGAGATGACGGGGCGTTTTGGTCTGTTACTTCTCCGTGGTTATGCAAGTGCTGGTGTATCCCTGGAAATCATAGAAGATTAGGGTTGGAAGAGACCTCAGGAGGTCATCTAGTCCAATCCCCTACTCAAAGCAGGACCAACACCAACGAAATCATCCCAGCCAGGGCTTTGTCAAACCAGGCCTTAAAAACCTCTAAGGAAGGAGATTCCACCACCTTCCTAGATAACCCATTCCAGTGCTTCACCACCCTCCTAGTGAAATAGTGTTTCCTAATATCCAACCTAGACTGCAACTTGAGACCATTGCTTCTTGTTCTGTCCTTGTTTCATTGATCTTAGCATTGGCTGGTCTGGGAAGGTGCATGACGCTTGCATCTTTACAAATGCTGGTCTTTTTGAAAAGCCGCAAGCAGGGCCCTTTTCCCCAGATCAGCACATTCGCACCATAGGTGCCGACTGTGTGGGTGCTCCGGGGCTGTAGCATCCACAGGGAAAAATTACTGGGTGCTCTGCACCCACCGGCAGCCAAGTTCCCCCCCTCCTCGCCTCCTTCTCCCCCCTCAGTGCGCCGCATCCCTGCTCCTCCCCCTCCCTCCCAGTGCTTCCCGCCACCTAACAGCTGTTTGGTGGCGCTTAGGACTTTCTAGGAGGGAGAGGGAGGAGCGGGGATGCAGCATGCTCAGGGGAGGAGGTGGAGAAGAGGCAGGACAGGGGTGGGGACTTTGGGGAAGGGGTAGAATGGGGGCAGGGCAAGAGCAGCACAGGGGTGGGGCCAGGGGCGGGGAGGGGGATTGAGCACCCACCAGGAAGAGGGGAAGTTGGTGCCTATGATTTGCACTGGTGGGGTTTCAGTGCCAGTTATGATTCTCAGGGACCTGGCCTGCCCTTTGCTTTCTTAGCTCATGAAGCCATATGCCGGAGACCTAGACAGCAGCAAGGAAAGATTTCACTATTGACCAAGCAATTTCAGGACAACTGTTGAATGTGTATTTGGTAGATTAAAAAGAACACTGGAGATGTCTCATGACTAGCCTGGACATCAGCGAGCCGAGTAGTCCCAGTCATCTCTGCATGTTGTGTCTTACATAATATTTATGAAGCAAGGGTGGGGGGAACATGACTGGCAGGGTGGAGGGGTGAGCTGGAAAGACTTTCTGGTGATTTTGAACAGCCAAACACAAGGACAATTATAAGAGTGCATTGTGGTAGTGTATGGCTGAGGGAGACCTTAAAAGACCACTTTAACAGTGTGCCATAATACTGCAGTGTGCTGCTCTCTGTCTATGGAGTTTAATGACTGTAAACACCTGTTCTGAATCTGGTGGGAGGGGTGCTGATTTGGGTGGTCACATGCCTATGGGACTGTTGCTGGAGGACTGTTTTGTCCACTACTGGTACTGCAGTGTTCACACAGACATTGTGTCACTACAGAGCTTGTGTCAATGGGGGAAGTGGTATAACATGACTGACAAAGTCAAGGTATTACTGGCAAGACTCCAGATTGAGTGTGCTGAAATAATGCAAAATTTAATGGTAATATGTTGTAGTGTAGACCATGCCTGTGTTATGATACATGGATTTAGAGATTACCCTGCTCCATAGCTGACACAAAGATAGTGCAGTAGCATTGTCCTTTAGAAATGGCTAAGTTACATCTAAATATATGAATAGGTATGACACCCATGAAAGGGTTAATATAAGAAAAAAGATGCAGATGCTAGGCATGATACATTAGAGACCAGCCAATGAGAACTGATCTGATGTAATGGTGCCAATGTGATGTTTCATTGGATGATTGTTTGTTTTGTTACATGCCATTGTGCTGGTGTGTTTTCAGACACAAAGGACAGTTGGAGATTTGTCCTGGCTTCCCTGTGTTAGTTCATTTAAACTCTTATAGAACTCAGTTGTTCTCGTTTTTTTGTTTTCTCTCTCTCCTCTCCAGACCTTTAGTTGCTATATTACTCCAAACACAACTGTTTGCTGGACCTGTGTGCTCAAATTAGGGTTGCCACCTTTCTAATAGCTGGTAACTAGACTCCTGAGGCCCTGGCCCTGCCCCTGCCCCACCTCTTCCCCGCCAGACTCCACCCCACCTCTTCCCTCGATGCCCTGCCCCTTTCTCCGCCTCTTCCCCCCCAAGGCCACGCCCCCGTCACTTGCTCCTCTTCCCTCCCCCCTTTCCCCTGTCACTCACTGGATCGTCTCCACCTTTCTTCCCCCCAGCAGGACTCCCTCTGCTCTGGGTCTGGAACAGGAGTGGCTGCAGCCTGACAAGGAGCCTGCCTGCAGGTAGGAGACAGCTCTGGCTGAGCAGGGACTGATGCAGGCTAACCTGGCGCCTCCTCGCACCCTGTGGTAACTGGGCTTTTGGTGGCCTCAATACATCTGACCAGACACTGCCAGGGTCCCCTTTTCGACTAGACTTTCCGGTTGAAAACCAGGCATCTGGCAACCCTATGGCACCCGGACACAGAAGCCAAAAGCTGGACTGTCCAGGTAAAACCTGGACGGTGGCAACCCTAACTTAAATCCCAGCTGATTCCATAGGAAGAGGATCCCTAGACCTGACCCCTCTTCTTCCCCAGTGGAATGGAAATGCCAGCTGATCACATATTCAAAATGCTTAACTCTTTTAGCATTCCTTTTCTAGGCCAGGAAAATTCACTGTTCTGCAGCTATGCTGCATACCAAACACACTGTTTCTGCCTTCAGTGTATTCAGTTCAAGGTCTTTCTTTAATAGCCTTGGTTTTACCTTTTCAAAATAATTCCAAAGAGATCTTGCTGATGACTCTGCGGGTAGGATGGGATGATGCATGGCTGTGTCATCATGGGTCTGCATGTTAATGGCAACCTGCAAACGTTATAATGGTACATCAAGGAAGGGAAAACACTGTTGGCTCCCAGAATATACCCTTCTTCATTAGATTTCCATTCTCAGTCAGTCTGATGTCCTGCTAGGAGATTTTAAAAAGGCCAGTCTAATTAAAGCCAACATAAATTTGGCTCTTAGAATATGACTGATTAATAATATATGACACTCTAGCAACACAGAGTTAATAAATTATACTGACTGCTGAGCACCAGCCAGCTTGTTGTGAGCTGTGCTAGGAACTGCCAATAGCCCATGGCTTCTAAATCATGTCTGCTCAGGCTCTTCTTGAACAGACTGGATTCCATTCTCTGAGTTCAATAAATAGGTGTGTGTGTGTGTGTGTGTGTCTTACACACAGCAAGTAATTCATTGCTTCCAGGGTAACTATTGCCTAAAGGTTCTTCATTTAAAGCTCTTTATAGGGTATTGGTTGGCTCTGGGAGTTAGAGGTGGGGATTTAAGTCTTTCACACTTAATAATAATTCCTTAATTATTGAAGGAAATCTACCCTGGGTCAAAATCTGGCTAGTATTGGGAGGAATAATTATCTTCTGGTGTCTCTTCAGTGGCTCCTATGTGAAACAAATGCGTCGTCTCAATCTAGTTACTAGTGGACAACTTCTATAGCTGCTGCACTGACTGGCCCCTGCTATAGAGAAACCAAGGTCTGAATGGACCACAGAGGCTGTGGATGCTTATCATATCCCTCTAGCTACATTGGACACAGCCTTTCACCCAAAGAAACACAGCAGCACTACAGGTGCCCCCTGGCCAGGGTTGGGCATGGCAGATTCCCCACCAATCAGGGCCAGGTCCTCTGCTGGCATAGTTTGGCAGAGCTCCATTGACTTCAGTGGGAGGGGCAGCAGGACTGACTTCAGTGGAAATACATGGATCTATACCAGCTGCGGATCTGGCCCTACAGATTTCTCCTGTCCCTCCACTGAACCGAGGGAACCACCACCAGTATTTAATCAGGAGCATCCCCTACGGCATGACTCAGTATAGGGGTAAAGGAAGGAAATGCAGTGTTAAGGGGCAGGCAGCATCAAAATAAGCCTGGTTTTGATAAGAAAAGGAATAATTTTGACCCAACTTCCTCCTCCTCTTGCAAAGAAACTGGGAGCAGGGGCTTCATCAATTCCGCATAGTGGGTCGGATTCTGAACCTTGAAACTTTCCCCCTCATTAACTGCCCCATAGCAGTAGGCTATCACTGCTGAGCCTGCTTAGTGTGCATCTGCTAAGATCTGTAACAGTCTAATGAAGCCCTAATATCCTCTGTCACCTCACACTGAGGGGTAAGGTAGATGGCACATTTCTCTAGCCAGCTCGACAAGGAACGGAGCTGTTGCTGCTTGGGGCGTTTGCATGAAGGAGAGTGTAACACCCACAGCAAAACCCTTCCAGTAAAGCGCATTAACATCAGGAGCAAAAGAAAACCGAGTGTAAGACCAAGATCACAGACCCTGTCAATCCAGAGGCCTGCCACAATTTTGGCTGCATTCTGCAAATTCTAAGGGCAGGTATATACTAGAAGCACTACATTGACACAGCTGCACTGATGCAGCTGCGCCACTGTAGCGCGTCTGGTGAAGACGCTCTATGCCAATGGGAGAGCGCTCTCCAGTTGGCATAATTACTCCACCTCAATGAGAGGTGGAAGCTATGTCTCCTGTTGACATAACGCCAGTATGGACAGCACTTAGGTTGCCGTAACTTGTGTCTTTTTCACACCCCTGAGCATCGTAACTTACATCGACTTAAATGGTAGTATAGACCTTCCCTTAACCCTTCAGTCCTTCTCCACTGGGAGGATTCACCCATCACAAGGGAAACTGAGGTGCTGCTCTTCTCCAAACCCAGCCTCAACACAGCAGCAGCAAAGGGGAGCAAGTGTCTCTCCATCATCCCATTCACATCAGCAAGATGTGTATGTCGCAGCCTAATTAAGACTATTTTAATGTTAATTAAACTGCTTATTGAACAAAGGCATTTCACCCTGGTTTTTACTTTAAAAATACCCGGGAAAATCAGTGGAAAAAGTCATAGATCAGATCCATAGTCCCCTGACTGGCTACTTGGTGCTGATCAGGCAGCTAGAAAGCAGCCTGAAAGGGGTAGCTGGGGATTCCTGAGTAAGAATCATAGAGTTAGAAGGGACCGCAAGGGTCATCTAGTCTAACCCCCTGCCAAGATACAGGATTTGTTGTGCCTAGAGACCATCCAAAACAGATGGCTCCAGCCACCTCTTGAAAACCTCCAATGAAGGAGCTTCCACAATTTCTCAAGCATTTTGTTCCATTGTCCTATTGCTCTTACAGTTAGGAAGTTTTTCCTGAGATTTAATCTATATTTGCTGTGCTGTAGTTTGAACCCATCGCCTCTTGTACTGCCCTCTGTGGCAAGAGAGAAACTTTTCTCCAACTTTTTTATGGTAGCCTTTCAAGTATCTGAAGACCGCTGTCATGTCCCCCTGCAATCTCCTCTTTTCCAAACTAAACATACCAAGTTCCTTCAGCCTTCGCTCATATGGCCTGCATTCCATCCCTTTGATCATCTTTGTCTCTCCCCTCTCCACATCCTTTGTATAGACAGCGATGACCAAAATTGGACATTGAGGCCTAACCAGTGTTGAGTAGAGTGGGAATATCCCCTCCCATGACTTGCATGCCATAACTCTCTTAATGCAACCCAAAATTGCATTTGTGGTTTTTTTTTTTTTTTTTTTTTTTTTTTTTTTTTTTTTTTTTTTTTTTTATTTTTTTTTTTTTTTTTTTTTTTTTTTTTTTTTTTTTTTTTTTTTTTTGCAATGGCATCACATTGTTGACTCATATAGCACTTTACATTTGTCTTTGTTGAATCTCATTTTGTCGTCTATAGCTCAGTTCTCCAATTTATCAAGATCCCTTTGAATTTTAGCTCTATCCTCCGAAGTGTTTGCAGTCTCCTAGCTTTGTGTCATCTGCAAAGTTGATCAGTATGCTCTCCATTCCTACATCCAGGTCATTAATAAAGATGTTAAACAACACCGGACACAGAACTGATCATTGTGGAACCCAACTTGAGACCGCCTTTCAAGCTGACATCATTCCATTATTAGTGATTCTTTGTTTGTGATTGTTTAACCAATTATGTACCCATTTAATGGTAGTTCCACCAGGCCCACACTTCTCCAGCTTACTTATCAGAATGTCATGTGGGACTTTGTCAAAAGTCTGGCTGAAGTCCAGGTATATTATGTCCACTACATTCCCCCTATCCACCAAACCAGTTACCTTGTCAAAGAAGGAAATCAAGCTGGTTTGGCATGCTTTGTTCTTGGTAAATCCATGTTGGCTGCTAGTGATCACCCTTCACCCTCCAGGTATTAGCAAATTGAATGTTTTATACATGGCTCTAGTAGCTTCCTAGGTATTGAAGTCAGGCTGACTCTTGCCTCTCCTCCAGTTCCTGCATTTACACCTCATCTCCAATCATCAGTTACCAGTGCTGGCTCTGACTCCACCTCGGACTTCTGAGCCTGACTCTGGCTTGACACTTGCTCTGGCCTTTGGTCTCTGACCCTCAGCTTCGATTCCTGGTTCTGACTCTGGCTGCACCACTGGCTCTGGTAACTGGCAGTTGACTCTGGTGCTGACCCTTGGCTTTGTTCCCCAACCTGGACGCCTGCTCCGCCCTCTAGACCTGACTCTTCCTCTGATTACTAGGCCAGACTGCCCACATCCCAGTCCATAACAAGGAGAAACCTTTCTCATGAAAACAGTGTGGAACATTGCAATACCATGGTTGCCTGGCTAGCATGTTTGCAAGGCAAGAATCGCATCAACAGGGAGATGGTACAGCTGATTTTAATGCAAATTGCTTGCTGGAAGGAAGTTCTAAGGCATATTGGGACAGTTGCTAAGCTTCTCTCTGAGTAGGGTTTAGTATTTAGAGGACGTTATCGGCTCACCTTTGAACAGAAAAAATTATGTAGGTATTCTTGAAGTCATCACCAAATTTGACCTGCTTCTAAATGAGCATATTAAATGCTATGGAAACAAAGGGAAAGGTCACGCATCCTACTTGTCTAAAACAATCTGTGATGAGTTCGTTGAGCTAATGGGATGTAAGATTTTTGGAATTCATTGTAAATGAAGCCAAACAGGTGAAATACTACTCTTCGATAGTAGGCTCAACTCCTGATATTGCTCATGTTGATCAGTTATCTGCTATTTTAAGGTACTGCTTACAGGGTGCCATAAATGAGCATTTCCTTGGGTTTATGCCTATTGAAAGCCACGGGGTAAGTTGCTTTTCAAGACTATGAAGTTTTTGTTGGACACAAACCACACAGCTATTGAAAACTGCAGAGGTCAGTCATATGATAACACAAGTAACCTGTCTGGAAAGTATAAAGGTTTTCAAGCTTTGATCAAAGGACTAAAGCCACTAGCTCTGCACATGCCATGCACAGCTCATTCTCTGAACTTAGTTGGAATATGCAGCATTGATTCCTGCATGGAAGTCATAAACGTCTTCAGTTTTTTCAGAAACTATATGGCTTTTTTTGCAGCATCACCCAGGTGATGGCAGCTTCTGTGCACCAAGAGTGAGCAAGGAGAATTCCCTGTCTGATATGAGATGGTCCTGTCACTCTGAATCTTGTAAACAACTGTAGTGAACTATGAGGGCATTCAATGTTGTTTGAAAGAAACAATGGACAATGCCAAAGAAAACAGCGAAACTCACAGGTAAGCATGATTGTTATACAAGAAAATGTGCCAATTGGAAACTGCCTTTGAGTAGGAGTGTATCTTATGGAATGTGATACTAGAAAGGTATGACACAACTAGTATAAAGCTTCAAAAGCCAAGTCTGGATCTTGTTGTTGCTGTTAATTTGCTGACTTCCTTACAAGAGTTTGTCACAGGCTTACTGTGAAGAGCAAGCAAAATATAGAGCACTGATGTTGATGAGTCCTGCCATGAAGAACACAAACCTACTGTAAAGCAAAAGTTTCTAGATGGCAAAAGTGACACTATACTTTGAGGAAGAAGGAAATGTGAATGTGGTGGGGTGCACTTCCCTCTCGTGAGCGCCTCCTGCTGGCTGGGTGTGAACCTGCACTCTCTCATGTGCACGGTGCCCCCTGTTGGCTGTTCCCCTCATCAGGCTGTCAGTGGCTCAGCCCTCTGGCTAAGTCACACACAGTCTAAAATGGATGAACCCCTTCCGGGGTAACAAAGGTCCAACAAGGATTATAACTGCCCTTGTTGGTATCTGTGGCTCTGCCCCTGGGCTCAGTTCTCAGCCTCTTCTGGGCTAGTTTTTAAACCTGTCCCTGCGCTGTTATAGAGCAGTGCCCCCAGGGCTTTCTCCCTGGAGATTCTTTGCCTTTAGTGGTTCTGTGGAGTCCCAGCTCTCCAGCCAGGTCACTTCTTAACTTCAGTTCCCTTTTGGGGGGAGGGGTAACAAAATTCAACGAAGGGTGGACCCTCTCCAGGGTCTTCAGCCCCTACCTCGGCCTGCTTAAAGTCCCAGCCCCTTTCTTGGACTTTTAATACAGAGTCTTACTCTTAGCCCCTTCTTGGGGCCTAGGCCACTTTTCTGATGGCTGCTGGGGGGACCTGGGCCCACCCACTAGGCCAGGTCCCAACCCAAAGATCAATGGTGAGCAAGATGGGAGGACACCAACATCCCAAATAAACACCTCATCAAGAACCCAACCGAAGAACTCAGTGGCTTTTCACTCCCACGGAAAATATTGTCCAGTTTAATCACATCTACAGACCACATGGTTCTCCATAAATGGGGACTGAGACACAATCCTATTTGTGACTGCAGAAATGGACTTCCAACTATGGAACACCTCCTCAATCAATGTCCCAAATGATCATATCCTGGTGGTATCTCTGCCCTCCACTCCATGCTGCAGGAAGCAATCAATTCTTCTTCTTCTTCTCTCCTATGGCTTAAAAACCAGCAGTGTTGGATGTCCAAGTCAAGGCTGGCAATCCAGGTTTTAGATTCATAGATGCCCAAGGCCAAAAGGGACCATTATGATCATCTAGTCTGACCTCTGGCATAGGCCAAACAATTTCCCCCAAAATATTGTGAAAGTGAAATGAATTATATTAAAGAATGCTGTATGTACCTTTAAGTAGAAATGAGAGATGCTGCAAGCCAGGGGGCAGGAAAGCAGACATTAACTGCTTAATGAATTGCCCCACTTAAGGGCCATTGGTGAAGCATTAGCCTTAGATCGATAAGAGTTAATAAGGAAGCAGGATATGCATATTGTGCCCTATGCAAATTTTAGAATTTTGCTCTCTCTGTCCCTTTGTTTAGTTCGCACCCTTTTATCTGTATAAATAAGCCTGTTTGAATCTTGCATGGGGCCTCACATTATCTGAATGTATTAGCAGAGCGCTGTGCTAATAAAACAGAGTGGTCTGACAAACTATGAGTCCTGAGTCTAACTTTGACAATTTGGAGGTCCCACCGAGATGGCAACCGTCTTCACTGGGGCCGTATGATTCCTGACCATTTGGCCCGAGCGGTCCTCCTCCTGAACAGAAGGGCGCACGACCACAGTGAGGTCTACGCCATCGAACCTGTTGGTTCCCACTCTGTTCTGGTAGGGATCCCGGGATCTAACATCAGGAATCTGGTCAGGTAATTATTTCTGTGTTTTTTCCAGACTGAGGACTGTCCTGTCTCTGTGTCTATCCGTCTTCCTGTGGAGTGTTTGAGTCTGGGTGCCATCTCCGTCCGGGGATCGGCCGACCAAGGGGTACCTGTTCCCGCGGTCTGAGTGAGGTGAAATCTGCACAATCGCAGCTGCACCGCACCTTGGGTAAAACCCTTGGTGTGAAAGCAAGGGCGATTGAGGCAGTAGTAGGGTTACCATACGTCCGGATTTTCCCGGATATGTCCGGCTTTTTGGGCTCCAAATCCCCGTCCAGGGGGAAATCCTAAAAAGCCGGACATGTCCGGGAAAATCGGGACATGCGGGCTGGCGGGGCCGGGAGCGCCGGGCCGGGGACCGGCGGGGCCGGGGGTGGCGAGCACCGGGGACCGGCAGTGCTGGGCGGGCCGGGGGTGCTCGGCCGGGGACCCGGGGACCGGCAGTGCTGGGCGGGCCGGGGGTGCTCGGCCGGGGCCGGCACCCCAGAGCCTGAGCCGACCCAGGCTGGAGACGCCGGGGGGGCCAGACTGGGCCGTGTCTCCTCCCCCCACATCCCCCTTACCTGCTTCAGGCTTCCCGCGAATCAAATGTTCGCGGGAAGCAGGGGAGGGGGCGGAGTTGGGGCGGGGACGTTGGGGTTGGGGCGGGGGCGGGGCCGGGGCCCTGAGGAGTGTCCTCCTTTTGGAGGCTCAAAATATGTAACCC
>NW_020699791.1:0-16702 GCF_002925995.2 Terrapene triunguis | reverse complement strand
CGCTGGGCAGGGGGGTGGTTCCGGTGGCGCGGCGCTGGGCAGGGGGGCTTCGCAGTGCTCCGTGCGGGGGTGGTTCCTGTGGCGCTCGGCGGGGGGCGTTTGGTGGCGCTCGGCGGGGGGCAGGAGGGGGTTTGGCGGTGCGGCACTTGCTGGGGGGAGTGTTACGGCGGGGCGGCGCTTTTTTTGCTGCTTGGGGCGGCAAAAAAGTTAGAGCCGGCCCTGAAAGGACCAGACAGGGTAGTTACCATGTGTCCACAACATGGTTGCAAATCTATTGTTGACATGCAGCCTGTAGATGGTGGGCACTGTGTGGGGCAGACTAGCCAGAAGTCAGAGGATGGTAATTCTGGAATGGAAGATACTTTTCAAAGAAAATTTAAAAGGGAGATAGAGGAATTGAGAAAACACTCCTTGATGACATAAGGAGAGAAATTCAATGTACGAGATTGGCTTTGAAATAGGAGTTCCCGGCACCTAGAGAATACAAGCACAGGCTACAGGGAGTCAGAATAGGGTAAATGGGACAACTGCTAAGTTTGATCATGATGGCAACCCTATTTGCAGAAGTTATAGTAAGGTGGAATGTATAGAAAGGGGAATATTAATGCCATGGTTTTAAACACAAAGTCTCCTGGATTGGGGGTCAGACCGCAGGGAGACAGAGAATAGACCCAAATGACATTAAAGGGCAGGCTACTGCTGTAGGAAGGTGTCCAAGTGTGTTGGATAAGATTAATGGGCTAGAAATGTGGGCCTTGCTAGATACCAGGTCTCGAGTCACTACCTTATGGAGCCAACATTTTAGGAAACATTGGACTCCAGATTGATTGTCGACTACCGAGAACAGGATGAAATTGGTAGCAGGAAATGGTTTGGCTATCCCATGTGCTGGCTATATAGAGAAACCATTTTTATTTGTAAAACAAAAGCTGGTCTACAGGGTCAGGATTATGTTGTTTTACTGGAACCTTGTTGGGACAAAAGAAGGAGATTCCACAACAGTGACAAAAAGTGTTGTTGTGGAAAAAGGATTAGTACCAGTCCGGATGCTAAATTATGGGGCCAGACTGTGATACTAAATAGAAATCAGGTGGTTGGCGTCTGATGTGCATAGGTTGGGAGAACATCTTGGTGCTCAAGGAATAGGTTGTAGAAGCGGGATACCTGCAGATAGTAATCCAGGATGGCGGGACAGAGCCATACGCATGGACGAAGGAAATAGACTTGGGAATGCCTTCAGCACCCGCAGAGCATGTTGACAGGTTGGTACAATTGATTGAGAGAGATGAAAAAGCTTTCTCACAACCTCCTTTGGATTGTGGGTATGCCACCAGACACAGCACACAATACCCACGTACAGCCTCTAATTAGGGAACCATTTTGACCAATTGATCCAGCTTTGTACAACCAGTGAAGGAAATAAGGGATGTTGGAAGCTAATGTAATAAAAGAGAGTGATAGTGCAGGGGCAGTGCTCATTGAGCTAGTTGAGAAAAAAGATGGGGAAACCAGACTTTTGTGTAGATTACCAAAGACTGAACCAGATAACCCATTGTCATAACTATAAAGGGAAGGGTAACAGCTCTCCTGTGTACAGTACTATAAAATCCCTCCTGGCCAGAGACTCCAAAATCCTTTTACCTGTAAAGGGTTAAGAAGCTCAGGTAACCTGGCTGACACCTGACGCAAAGGACCAATAAGGGGACAAGATACTTTCAAATCTTGGGGGGGGGGGGGAAGGCTTTTGTTTGTGCTCTTTGTTTTGGGGGGTTGTTCGCTCTTGGGACTGAGGGACCAGACATCAATCCAGGTTCTCCACATCTTTCTAAACAAGTCTTTCATATTTCAAACTTGTAAGTAAATAGCCAGGAAAGGCATGTTATTTTTTCCTTTGTTTTCTCATCTTGTAAATGTACCTTTTACTAGAGTGTTTATCTCTGTTTGCTGTACTTTGAACCTGAGACTAGAGGGGGGGTCCTCTGAGCTCTTTAAGTTTGATTACCCTGTAAAGTTATTTTCCATACTGATTTTACAGAGATGATTTTTACCTTTTTCTTTAATTAAAAGCCTTCTTTTTAAGAACCGGATTGATTTCTCCTTGTTTTAGATCCAAGGGGTTTGGATCTGTATTCACCAGGGAATTGGTGAAAGGTTTCTCAAGGCTTCCCAGGGAAGGGAATTAGCTTTGGGAATGGTGGCAGCCGACCAGATCTAAGCTGGTAGTTAAGCTTAGAAGTTTTCATGCAGGCCCCCACATTTGTACCCTAAAGTTCAAAGTGGGGAAGCAGCCTTGACACCCATAAAGGTGCCTCTCCCTTATCGAGAATTGAAGATTCCTTAATGGAATTTAAGTCGGCAATTTTCTACTCTACTGTCCATTTAGCAAGTGGGTATTGGCAAATTGGAAGTGGCACCAAAACATGAAGAAAAAAATACTCTGGTGACAACCACCGGACTTTGAGTTGACAAGAATGCCATTAGGAATTATGTAATGCTCTGAGGACTTTTCAGAGATTTTTGGAGCATTGTTGAGGCTCTGAAAAGTTTGATACCCTTTTATTGCATCTAGGAGACATCATTGTGTATTCCAAAGCCTTTGAGGAACAGTTACCCAAAATGTTGTAAGGTATTTGAAAGACTCAGACCGTATGGATTAAAAATAAAACCTTCAAAGTATCATTTTCCTAAAAGAAAAGGTGAACTTTTTGGGACAGATAGGGTGTGTCTACACTGCAATTAAACACCTGCGGCTGGCCCGTGTCAGCTAACTTGGGCTTGTGGGGGCTCAAGCTGTAGGTCATAAAATTGCAGTGTAGAGATTCAGGCTCAGCATGGAGCCTGAGCTCTGGGACCTTCTTCCTGATACAGAGTGGTAGAGGAATGGCCAGTACCTGCTATGGTACGAGACATACAGAAGTTCTTGGGATTTGTTGGTTATTATTGCTGATTTATAAAGGACTTTGCTAATGTTACTCTGCCATCACATGAATTGCTAAGAAACACTGGAGATAAGAAAATTACCAAAGCTGCTCAGGTAAAATGGAGTGCAGAATGCTAAGCAATAGTTGAAGAACTGAAATCTCTCCTAGTGAAATCACCTAGCCTGGCATATCCAGATTATGAACTACCATTTAGAGTGTCTACTGATGCCAGCAACAAAGGATTGGGAGCCATCCTTGCTCAGGACCAAGATGATAGGGAGCAAGTTATTGCTTGTGCAAGTCGGGGCTTAAAAGGATCTGAAAGAAATGATGAGAGATACCGTTCATTCAAATTGGAATTCCTAGCATTGGTCTGTATGTAGTGTTGTAGCTGTCAGTCCCAGGATATGAGAGACAGGGGAGGTGGGTGAGGTAGCATCTTTTCTTGGACCAATTTCTGTTGGTGAAAGAGACAAGCTTTGGAGATACACAAAGCTGTCTTCGGGTCAGCTGAAGAAGAGCTCTGTGTAGCTTGAAAGCTTGTCTCTCTCACCAACAGAAGCTGGTATCCCACAGTGCACCTCAAAAATGTCCCACACTGGCATGGGGCACAGTGGCATGGGGGTCACTGGGATGCCTACCCACTGTGCACCACATCTTTTGTCAACACGACCTCTGACAGCATCGTGTGCTCATCATGACTGATGATTACACAACATTTGTGGTGGTGGTTCCTGTGAAGGATTTGTCTGAGCAGACTATGCCCCAGGCCTTCTGGACGTATTTTGTAAGTCCTTATGGATACCCAGTCAAAGTGTTGACAGATCAGGGAATTGCTTTCAAGTCCCAGTGCTGCATGGGCAAGAGATCATAATGTAACATGGAACCTTTTCTGACTGCCTCTGTTTGCATAGTCCTGCTCCAGGTACCATCCTAACACTGCATTAATGTAGCCTATTATCCTCCCTCTTCCACATAACTTCATTTAAATTCTCCTCCGCCAGGTACTGAACGTTACTGTCCATTCTTTGTAGTGCTAGGAAGACTCCACCCTTTGAAGTGTCTCTCTCTCTGTTCATCCTGCATCCACTCTTGCTTTTGCTAAGACTTCTGCTTGCTGAGCAAGATGACTGCACCCTGGCTGAGGCGCAGCATTTGCTGGTGAGCAGACTTGGGATGACCTTTTTCAAAGGAATCTAAGCAAACTAGGCACCCAGACCTCACTGAAATTCAGCTCTCTTACTTCCCTTGGAAAATCCTGCCTTGATGCACAGGTGTCTGCCTCATACAAGCAGTGGCAGTAAATTGTGGTTTCTGTTGGTTAAGAAACTATGTATGCAAAGGAGTTTCCCATGGAGCCTTGTAATGGTCGCTTTTGTCCTCTCAGCTGTGAGTCAGACAGCAGAACTAGGGGGTGTACAATGGACCATTTGTCTTTTACAAAAGCCTAATATCCACGTGAGTCAGCTGTGTGTTAGAATGCCCTCAAACACAATGGTGTGCTCATGTGTCTTCTCAACGGGGCTGCTTGCATCAGTAAAACCTCCTCAGCATGAGGGAGACTGGCAGAACAGGGCCCTGTTGGATGCCTGCTCAGTGGCCTGTGGAAAATGACTGGATGGATCTCTGCCCAGTTCATAGCACTGTCGCATCTGGCACCAAACCGGACCCCTCCGTTGGCAGCCCCTGTAAAGAAATAAAGAATGATGTCTTCCATGGAGAGTGAATTCCCCTCCCGCCCTGGGTGGCAGGGATACCTCAAGTGTGGATTGAAGGACATGGGCGGGATTCTCTTCTTCCCATTGGTTCTAGTCTGAGGCCAGGTATACACTGGAAAATGTCACCAGCAGCGTTTTTCCTGGTATACAGCTGCCAATTCTGCAATGTTGCTAGAGCGCATGCCCCCTGGGCTGCCTTTGCCAGTGCTGTCATTGGTTGTGTTGGCAAAAGACATGGTGCACAGTTGGTAGGCATCCCAGTGACCCCCCCCACACACACACACACGCCAGTGTGCCCCATGCCAGTGTGGGACACTTTTGCAGTGCATTGTGGGATACCAGCACTGCTTTCAGGGAATTATGGGAGCTTGGGGTCAAGTTCCAACAATTCCCTTTGTTGCATCCCATATTTTCTTTTTCCACAGTTCCTCATGCTGCTTTTCAATTTCTCTGGCATCTCACTAGCAGAAACATGGATGGTGAAGCGATCAGCAGAGTTCTCACATCTGTTTTAAAGACAGTGTCTGATATTTCTGCGTTTGTGGAACTTTGGTAACTATTACTACTGGTCCTGCAGCAGCAAAAATAGAAAACCAAGGGGGAGTGGATGATGTAACAGTGAATGACAGTCCCCAGATGTGCAGGCATTCGCTCACCAGCTACATATGGTGGAATGGCACTTCTGGGCCCATGAAAAGAGCATCGAGTGGTGGAATTGGTTCATGATGTAAATCTGGGATGATCAGCAGTGGTTGCAGAACTTCGAATGCAGAATTTGTGGACCGCTGTGCCAAGCTCACTCAAGCCCTGCAGGGAGACTCACTAAAATTAGAGATGCTTTGACAGCAGAGAAATGAGTGGCAATTTTGTTCGGGAAGCCTGCAACCCTGCACTGCTATTGATCGGTGGGGGCTGGAAAATCTATGGTGGGGGCAGTTACCAGCCTTGCACAACTGAATGACAAGAGTGGACTGCTGCACAGGATTGTGACTCTGGTCAATGTGCAGGAAATAATAGTGTGTGTGTGAGGGGGATGATAGATGGGATGCATATCCTGATTCTAACCCTCACCTGGTTTCTGAGTACATACACAGAAAGGGCTACTTCTCCATGACAGACAAAGCTGGGTGCATCTTTTTTTGGACCGACTTCTGTTGGTGGAATCCTTTTCTTCATGTCTGGGAAAGGTACCCAGAGGGTAGGTTTACACTGTGATAAAAGATGTATGGCATGGCCGTGTTTGGCCTGCGTCAGCTGACTTGGGATGAAGGGCTATAAAATTGCAGTGGAGACATTTGGCCTCGGCCTCAAGCTTCGGCTCTGAGACCTCACGAGGAGGAATGGTCCCAGACCCCAGGCTCCAACCTGAGACCAAACATCTACACTGCAATTTTACAGCCCTGCAGCCTGAGCCCTGCAAGCCCAAGTGAGCTGGCTGGGTGCTTAAACTTGCTGCTGCGCGGATTTTTTTTTTTATCACCGTGTGGACCTATCCAGCGTGTCACAGCTAAACACAAAGTGGAACCAATTGTTAAGCATAAGGCGTTAACACGTGTTGCAAGAGACCATTCAAGGTGAAGTGGGCAGTTAACACCTCGGTAGTCACAGGACAAAGCAGGGTTAGTGGGTTACAGATTGTTGTAATGAGCCATAAATCCAGTGTCTTTATCGAGTCCTGGATTTTTAGTGTCTAGCACCGCTATGAATTTAAACCCAGAGGCTTCCCTTTTGAAGGTGTTCAAGTTTCCTTTGAAGATGAGGACTGAGAGGTCAGATATGGAGTCGTCATTTTGTGAAAAGTGTTCACCCAGAGATGACGGGGCGTTTTGGTCTGTTACTTCTCCGTGGTTATGCAAGTGCTGGTGTATCCCTGGAAATCATAGAAGATTAGGGTTGGAAGAGACCTCAGGAGGTCATCTAGTCCAATCCCCTACTCAAAGCAGGACCAACACCAACGAAATCATCCCAGCCAGGGCTTTGTCAAACCAGGCCTTAAAAACCTCTAAGGAAGGAGATTCCACCACCTTCCTAGATAACCCATTCCAGTGCTTCACCACCCTCCTAGTGAAATAGTGTTTCCTAATATCCAACCTAGACTGCAACTTGAGACCATTGCTTCTTGTTCTGTCCTTGTTTCATTGATCTTAGCATTGGCTGGTCTGGGAAGGTGCATGACGCTTGCATCTTTACAAATGCTGGTCTTTTTGAAAAGCCGCAAGCAGGGCCCTTTTCCCCAGATCAGCACATTCGCACCATAGGTGCCGACTGTGTGGGTGCTCCGGGGCTGTAGCATCCACAGGGAAAAATTACTGGGTGCTCTGCACCCACCGGCAGCCAAGTTCCCCCCCTCCTCGCCTCCTTCTCCCCCCTCAGTGCGCCGCATCCCTGCTCCTCCCCCTCCCTCCCAGTGCTTCCCGCCACCTAACAGCTGTTTGGTGGCGCTTAGGACTTTCTAGGAGGGAGAGGGAGGAGCGGGGATGCAGCATGCTCAGGGGAGGAGGTGGAGAAGAGGCAGGACAGGGGTGGGGACTTTGGGGAAGGGGTAGAATGGGGGCAGGGCAAGAGCAGCACAGGGGTGGGGCCGGGGGGGGGGGGGGGGATTGAGCACCCACCAGGAAGAGGGGAAGTTGGTGCCTATGATTTGCACTGGTGGGGTTTCAGTGCCAGTTATGATTCTCAGGGACCTGGCCTGCCCTTTGCTTTCTTAGCTCATGAAGCCATATGCCGGAGACCTAGACAGCAGCAAGGAAAGATTTCACTATTGACCAAGCAATTTCAGGACAACTGTTGAATGTGTATTTGGTAGATTAAAAAGAACACTGGAGATGTCTCATGACTAGCCTGGACATCAGCGAGCCGAGTAGTCCCAGTCATCTCTGCATGTTGTGTCTTACATAATATTTATGAAGCAAGGGTGGGGGGAACATGACTGGCAGGGTGGAGGGGTGAGCTGGAAAGACTTTCTGGTGATTTTGAACAGCCAAACACAAGGACAATTATAAGAGTGCATTGTGGTAGTGTATGGCTGAGGGAGACCTTAAAAGACCACTTTAACAGTGTGCCATAATACTGCAGTGTGCTGCTCTCTGTCTATGGAGTTTAATGACTGTAAACACCTGTTCTGAATCTGGTGGGAGGGGTGCTGATTTGGGTGGTCACATGCCTATGGGACTGTTGCTGGAGGACTGTTTTGTCCACTACTGGTACTGCAGTGTTCACACAGACATTGTGTCACTACAGAGCTTGTGTCAATGGGGGAAGTGGTATAACATGACTGACAAAGTCAAGGTATTACTGGCAAGACTCCAGATTGAGTGTGCTGAAATAATGCAAAATTTAATGGTAATATGTTGTAGTGTAGACCATGCCTGTGTTATGATACATGGATT
This sequence comes from Terrapene triunguis, assembly GCF_002925995.2. Taxonomy (NCBI): domain Eukaryota; kingdom Metazoa; phylum Chordata; order Testudines; family Emydidae; genus Terrapene; species Terrapene triunguis. Next base: position 8,674 of record NW_020699791.1, on the reverse strand, counting down.
TAGAGATTACCCTGCTCCATAGCTGACACAAAGATAGTGCAGTAGCATTGTCCTTTAGAAATGGCTAAGTTACATCTAAATATATGAATAGGTATGACACCCATGAAAGGGTTAATATAAGAAAAAAGATGCAGATGCTAGGCATGATACATTAGAGACCAGCCAATGAGAACTGATCTGATGTAATGGTGCCAATGTGATGTTTCATTGGATGATTGTTTGTTTTGTTACATGCCATTGTGCTGGTGTGTTTTCAGACACAAAGGACAGTTGGAGATTTGTCCTGGCTTCCCTGTGTTAGTTCATTTAAACTCTTATAGAACTCAGTTGTTCTCGTTTTTTTGTTTTCTCTCTCTCCTCTCCAGACCTTTAGTTGCTATATTACTCCAAACACAACTGTTTGCTGGACCTGTGTGCTCAAATTAGGGTTGCCACCTTTCTAATAGCTGGTAACTAGACTCCTGAGGCCCTGGCCCTGCCCCTGCCCCACCTCTTCCCCGCCAGACTCCACCCCACCTCTTCCCTCGATGCCCTGCCCCTTTCTCCGCCTCTTCCCCCCCAAGGCCACGCCCCCGTCACTTGCTCCTCTTCCCTCCCCCCTTTCCCCTGTCACTCACTGGATCGTCTCCACCTTTCTTCCCCCCAGCAGGACTCCCTCTGCTCTGGGTCTGGAACAGGAGTGGCTGCAGCCTGACAAGGAGCCTGCCTGCAGGTAGGAGACAGCTCTGGCTGAGCAGGGACTGATGCAGGCTAACCTGGCGCCTCCTCGCACCCTGTGGTAACTGGGCTTTTGGTGGCCTCAATACATCTGACCAGACACTGCCAGGGTCCCCTTTTCGACTAGACTTTCCGGTTGAAAACCAGGCATCTGGCAACCCTATGGCACCCGGACACAGAAGCCAAAAGCTGGACTGTCCAGGTAAAACCTGGACGGTGGCAACCCTAACTTAAATCCCAGCTGATTCCATAGGAAGAGGATCCCTAGACCTGACCCCTCTTCTTCCCCAGTGGAATGGAAATGCCAGCTGATCACATATTCAAAATGCTTAACTCTTTTAGCATTCCTTTTCTAGGCCAGGAAAATTCACTGTTCTGCAGCTATGCTGCATACCAAACACACTGTTTCTGCCTTCAGTGTATTCAGTTCAAGGTCTTTCTTTAATAGCCTTGGTTTTACCTTTTCAAAATAATTCCAAAGAGATCTTGCTGATGACTCTGCGGGTAGGATGGGATGATGCATGGCTGTGTCATCATGGGTCTGCATGTTAATGGCAACCTGCAAACGTTATAATGGTACATCAAGGAAGGGAAAACACTGTTGGCTCCCAGAATATACCCTTCTTCATTAGATTTCCATTCTCAGTCAGTCTGATGTCCTGCTAGGAGATTTTAAAAAGGCCAGTCTAATTAAAGCCAACATAAATTTGGCTCTTAGAATATGACTGATTAATAATATATGACACTCTAGCAACACAGAGTTAATAAATTATACTGACTGCTGAGCACCAGCCAGCTTGTTGTGAGCTGTGCTAGGAACTGCCAATAGCCCATGGCTTCTAAATCATGTCTGCTCAGGCTCTTCTTGAACAGACTGGATTCCATTCTCTGAGTTCAATAAATAGGTGTGTGTGTGTGTGTGTGTGTCTTACACACAGCAAGTAATTCATTGCTTCCAGGGTAACTATTGCCTAAAGGTTCTTCATTTAAAGCTCTTTATAGGGTATTGGTTGGCTCTGGGAGTTAGAGGTGGGGATTTAAGTCTTTCACACTTAATAATAATTCCTTAATTATTGAAGGAAATCTACCCTGGGTCAAAATCTGGCTAGTATTGGGAGGAATAATTATCTTCTGGTGTCTCTTCAGTGGCTCCTATGTGAAACAAATGCGTCGTCTCAATCTAGTTACTAGTGGACAACTTCTATAGCTGCTGCACTGACTGGCCCCTGCTATAGAGAAACCAAGGTCTGAATGGACCACAGAGGCTGTGGATGCTTATCATATCCCTCTAGCTACATTGGACACAGCCTTTCACCCAAAGAAACACAGCAGCACTACAGGTGCCCCCTGGCCAGGGTTGGGCATGGCAGATTCCCCACCAATCAGGGCCAGGTCCTCTGCTGGCATAGTTTGGCAGAGCTCCATTGACTTCAGTGGGAGGGGCAGCAGGACTGACTTCAGTGGAAATACATGGATCTATACCAGCTGCGGATCTGGCCCTACAGATTTCTCCTGTCCCTCCACTGAACCGAGGGAACCACCACCAGTATTTAATCAGGAGCATCCCCTACGGCATGACTCAGTATAGGGGTAAAGGAAGGAAATGCAGTGTTAAGGGGCAGGCAGCATCAAAATAAGCCTGGTTTTGATAAGAAAAGGAATAATTTTGACCCAACTTCCTCCTCCTCTTGCAAAGAAACTGGGAGCAGGGGCTTCATCAATTCCGCATAGTGGGTCGGATTCTGAACCTTGAAACTTTCCCCCTCATTAACTGCCCCATAGCAGTAGGCTATCACTGCTGAGCCTGCTTAGTGTGCATCTGCTAAGATCTGTAACAGTCTAATGAAGCCCTAATATCCTCTGTCACCTCACACTGAGGGGTAAGGTAGATGGCACATTTCTCTAGCCAGCTCGACAAGGAACGGAGCTGTTGCTGCTTGGGGCGTTTGCATGAAGGAGAGTGTAACACCCACAGCAAAACCCTTCCAGTAAAGCGCATTAACATCAGGAGCAAAAGAAAACCGAGTGTAAGACCAAGATCACAGACCCTGTCAATCCAGAGGCCTGCCACAATTTTGGCTGCATTCTGCAAATTCTAAGGGCAGGTATATACTAGAAGCACTACATTGACACAGCTGCACTGATGCAGCTGCGCCACTGTAGCGCGTCTGGTGAAGACGCTCTATGCCAATGGGAGAGCGCTCTCCAGTTGGCATAATTACTCCACCTCAATGAGAGGTGGAAGCTATGTCTCCTGTTGACATAACGCCAGTATGGACAGCACTTAGGTTGCCGTAACTTGTGTCTTTTTCACACCCCTGAGCATCGTAACTTACATCGACTTAAATGGTAGTATAGACCTTCCCTTAACCCTTCAGTCCTTCTCCACTGGGAGGATTCACCCATCACAAGGGAAACTGAGGTGCTGCTCTTCTCCAAACCCAGCCTCAACACAGCAGCAGCAAAGGGGAGCAAGTGTCTCTCCATCATCCCATTCACATCAGCAAGATGTGTATGTCGCAGCCTAATTAAGACTATTTTAATGTTAATTAAACTGCTTATTGAACAAAGGCATTTCACCCTGGTTTTTACTTTAAAAATACCCGGGAAAATCAGTGGAAAAAGTCATAGATCAGATCCATAGTCCCCTGACTGGCTACTTGGTGCTGATCAGGCAGCTAGAAAGCAGCCTGAAAGGGGTAGCTGGGGATTCCTGAGTAAGAATCATAGAGTTAGAAGGGACCGCAAGGGTCATCTAGTCTAACCCCCTGCCAAGATACAGGATTTGTTGTGCCTAGAGACCATCCAAAACAGATGGCTCCAGCCACCTCTTGAAAACCTCCAATGAAGGAGCTTCCACAATTTCTCAAGCATTTTGTTCCATTGTCCTATTGCTCTTACAGTTAGGAAGTTTTTCCTGAGATTTAATCTATATTTGCTGTGCTGTAGTTTGAACCCATCGCCTCTTGTACTGCCCTCTGTGGCAAGAGAGAAACTTTTCTCCAACTTTTTTATGGTAGCCTTTCAAGTATCTGAAGACCGCTGTCATGTCCCCCTGCAATCTCCTCTTTTCCAAACTAAACATACCAAGTTCCTTCAGCCTTCGCTCATATGGCCTGCATTCCATCCCTTTGATCATCTTTGTCTCTCCCCTCTCCACATCCTTTGTATAGACAGCGATGACCAAAATTGGACATTGAGGCCTAACCAGTGTTGAGTAGAGTGGGAATATCCCCTCCCATGACTTGCATGCCATAACTCTCTTAATGCAACCCAAAATTGCATTTGTGGTTTTTTTTTTTTTTTTTTTTTTTTTTTTTTTTTTTTTTTTTTTTTTTTATTTTTTTTTTTTTTTTTTTTTTTTTTTTTTTTTTTTTTTTTTTTTTTTGCAATGGCATCACATTGTTGACTCATATAGCACTTTACATTTGTCTTTGTTGAATCTCATTTTGTCGTCTATAGCTCAGTTCTCCAATTTATCAAGATCCCTTTGAATTTTAGCTCTATCCTCCGAAGTGTTTGCAGTCTCCTAGCTTTGTGTCATCTGCAAAGTTGATCAGTATGCTCTCCATTCCTACATCCAGGTCATTAATAAAGATGTTAAACAACACCGGACACAGAACTGATCATTGTGGAACCCAACTTGAGACCGCCTTTCAAGCTGACATCATTCCATTATTAGTGATTCTTTGTTTGTGATTGTTTAACCAATTATGTACCCATTTAATGGTAGTTCCACCAGGCCCACACTTCTCCAGCTTACTTATCAGAATGTCATGTGGGACTTTGTCAAAAGTCTGGCTGAAGTCCAGGTATATTATGTCCACTACATTCCCCCTATCCACCAAACCAGTTACCTTGTCAAAGAAGGAAATCAAGCTGGTTTGGCATGCTTTGTTCTTGGTAAATCCATGTTGGCTGCTAGTGATCACCCTTCACCCTCCAGGTATTAGCAAATTGAATGTTTTATACATGGCTCTAGTAGCTTCCTAGGTATTGAAGTCAGGCTGACTCTTGCCTCTCCTCCAGTTCCTGCATTTACACCTCATCTCCAATCATCAGTTACCAGTGCTGGCTCTGACTCCACCTCGGACTTCTGAGCCTGACTCTGGCTTGACACTTGCTCTGGCCTTTGGTCTCTGACCCTCAGCTTCGATTCCTGGTTCTGACTCTGGCTGCACCACTGGCTCTGGTAACTGGCAGTTGACTCTGGTGCTGACCCTTGGCTTTGTTCCCCAACCTGGACGCCTGCTCCGCCCTCTAGACCTGACTCTTCCTCTGATTACTAGGCCAGACTGCCCACATCCCAGTCCATAACAAGGAGAAACCTTTCTCATGAAAACAGTGTGGAACATTGCAATACCATGGTTGCCTGGCTAGCATGTTTGCAAGGCAAGAATCGCATCAACAGGGAGATGGTACAGCTGATTTTAATGCAAATTGCTTGCTGGAAGGAAGTTCTAAGGCATATTGGGACAGTTGCTAAGCTTCTCTCTGAGTAGGGTTTAGTATTTAGAGGACGTTATCGGCTCACCTTTGAACAGAAAAAATTATGTAGGTATTCTTGAAGTCATCACCAAATTTGACCTGCTTCTAAATGAGCATATTAAATGCTATGGAAACAAAGGGAAAGGTCACGCATCCTACTTGTCTAAAACAATCTGTGATGAGTTCGTTGAGCTAATGGGATGTAAGATTTTTGGAATTCATTGTAAATGAAGCCAAACAGGTGAAATACTACTCTTCGATAGTAGGCTCAACTCCTGATATTGCTCATGTTGATCAGTTATCTGCTATTTTAAGGTACTGCTTACAGGGTGCCATAAATGAGCATTTCCTTGGGTTTATGCCTATTGAAAGCCACGGGGTAAGTTGCTTTTCAAGACTATGAAGTTTTTGTTGGACACAAACCACACAGCTATTGAAAACTGCAGAGGTCAGTCATATGATAACACAAGTAACCTGTCTGGAAAGTATAAAGGTTTTCAAGCTTTGATCAAAGGACTAAAGCCACTAGCTCTGCACATGCCATGCACAGCTCATTCTCTGAACTTAGTTGGAATATGCAGCATTGATTCCTGCATGGAAGTCATAAACGTCTTCAGTTTTTTCAGAAACTATATGGCTTTTTTTGCAGCATCACCCAGGTGATGGCAGCTTCTGTGCACCAAGAGTGAGCAAGGAGAATTCCCTGTCTGATATGAGATGGTCCTGTCACTCTGAATCTTGTAAACAACTGTAGTGAACTATGAGGGCATTCAATGTTGTTTGAAAGAAACAATGGACAATGCCAAAGAAAACAGCGAAACTCACAGGTAAGCATGATTGTTATACAAGAAAATGTGCCAATTGGAAACTGCCTTTGAGTAGGAGTGTATCTTATGGAATGTGATACTAGAAAGGTATGACACAACTAGTATAAAGCTTCAAAAGCCAAGTCTGGATCTTGTTGTTGCTGTTAATTTGCTGACTTCCTTACAAGAGTTTGTCACAGGCTTACTGTGAAGAGCAAGCAAAATATAGAGCACTGATGTTGATGAGTCCTGCCATGAAGAACACAAACCTACTGTAAAGCAAAAGTTTCTAGATGGCAAAAGTGACACTATACTTTGAGGAAGAAGGAAATGTGAATGTGGTGGGGTGCACTTCCCTCTCGTGAGCGCCTCCTGCTGGCTGGGTGTGAACCTGCACTCTCTCATGTGCACGGTGCCCCCTGTTGGCTGTTCCCCTCATCAGGCTGTCAGTGGCTCAGCCCTCTGGCTAAGTCACACACAGTCTAAAATGGATGAACCCCTTCCGGGGTAACAAAGGTCCAACAAGGATTATAACTGCCCTTGTTGGTATCTGTGGCTCTGCCCCTGGGCTCAGTTCTCAGCCTCTTCTGGGCTAGTTTTTAAACCTGTCCCTGCGCTGTTATAGAGCAGTGCCCCCAGGGCTTTCTCCCTGGAGATTCTTTGCCTTTAGTGGTTCTGTGGAGTCCCAGCTCTCCAGCCAGGTCACTTCTTAACTTCAGTTCCCTTTTGGGGGGAGGGGTAACAAAATTCAACGAAGGGTGGACCCTCTCCAGGGTCTTCAGCCCCTACCTCGGCCTGCTTAAAGTCCCAGCCCCTTTCTTGGACTTTTAATACAGAGTCTTACTCTTAGCCCCTTCTTGGGGCCTAGGCCACTTTTCTGATGGCTGCTGGGGGGACCTGGGCCCACCCACTAGGCCAGGTCCCAACCCAAAGATCAATGGTGAGCAAGATGGGAGGACACCAACATCCCAAATAAACACCTCATCAAGAACCCAACCGAAGAACTCAGTGGCTTTTCACTCCCACGGAAAATATTGTCCAGTTTAATCACATCTACAGACCACATGGTTCTCCATAAATGGGGACTGAGACACAATCCTATTTGTGACTGCAGAAATGGACTTCCAACTATGGAACACCTCCTCAATCAATGTCCCAAATGATCATATCCTGGTGGTATCTCTGCCCTCCACTCCATGCTGCAGGAAGCAATCAATTCTTCTTCTTCTTCTCTCCTATGGCTTAAAAACCAGCAGTGTTGGATGTCCAAGTCAAGGCTGGCAATCCAGGTTTTAGATTCATAGATGCCCAAGGCCAAAAGGGACCATTATGATCATCTAGTCTGACCTCTGGCATAGGCCAAACAATTTCCCCCAAAATATTGTGAAAGTGAAATGAATTATATTAAAGAATGCTGTATGTACCTTTAAGTAGAAATGAGAGATGCTGCAAGCCAGGGGGCAGGAAAGCAGACATTAACTGCTTAATGAATTGCCCCACTTAAGGGCCATTGGTGAAGCATTAGCCTTAGATCGATAAGAGTTAATAAGGAAGCAGGATATGCATATTGTGCCCTATGCAAATTTTAGAATTTTGCTCTCTCTGTCCCTTTGTTTAGTTCGCACCCTTTTATCTGTATAAATAAGCCTGTTTGAATCTTGCATGGGGCCTCACATTATCTGAATGTATTAGCAGAGCGCTGTGCTAATAAAACAGAGTGGTCTGACAAACTATGAGTCCTGAGTCTAACTTTGACAATTTGGAGGTCCCACCGAGATGGCAACCGTCTTCACTGGGGCCGTATGATTCCTGACCATTTGGCCCGAGCGGTCCTCCTCCTGAACAGAAGGGCGCACGACCACAGTGAGGTCTACGCCATCGAACCTGTTGGTTCCCACTCTGTTCTGGTAGGGATCCCGGGATCTAACATCAGGAATCTGGTCAGGTAATTATTTCTGTGTTTTTTCCAGACTGAGGACTGTCCTGTCTCTGTGTCTATCCGTCTTCCTGTGGAGTGTTTGAGTCTGGGTGCCATCTCCGTCCGGGGATCGGCCGACCAAGGGGTACCTGTTCCCGCGGTCTGAGTGAGGTGAAATCTGCACAATCGCAGCTGCACCGCACCTTGGGTAAAACCCTTGGTGTGAAAGCAAGGGCGATTGAGGCAGTAGTAGGGTTACCATACGTCCGGATTTTCCCGGATATGTCCGGCTTTTTGGGCTCCAAATCCCCGTCCAGGGGGAAATCCTAAAAAGCCGGACATGTCCGGGAAAATCGGGACATGCGGGCTGGCGGGGCCGGGAGCGCCGGGCCGGGGACCGGCGGGGCCGGGGGTGGCGAGCACCGGGGACCGGCAGTGCTGGGCGGGCCGGGGGTGCTCGGCCGGGGACCCGGGGACCGGCAGTGCTGGGCGGGCCGGGGGTGCTCGGCCGGGGCCGGCACCCCAGAGCCTGAGCCGACCCAGGCTGGAGACGCCGGGGGGGCCAGACTGGGCCGTGTCTCCTCCCCCCACATCCCCCTTACCTGCTTCAGGCTTCCCGCGAATCAAATGTTCGCGGGAAGCAGGGGAGGGGGCGGAGTTGGGGCGGGGACGTTGGGGTTGGGGCGGGGGCGGGGCCAGGGCCCTGAGGAGTGTCCTCCTTTTGGAGGCTCAAAATATGTAACCC
>NW_020699790.1:0-5047 GCF_002925995.2 Terrapene triunguis | reverse complement strand
TCGTTTCATTAAGGAGTAATATTGCTGCACAGCTATTTAAAAAAAAATGCATTTAAGAAATACCATTGTGGGTGAATAAATAGTACAGAGAAGTGATATATTTCCTGAACAAGATGCATGTCCATGCAGAGAGTTACCAGGTATGGATCCATCTCCGACATCATCATGGACAGCGGGTGAAGCTTCCCATGGGGAAGGCTAGCCCCTGTTCTCCCTGCGATCCTGCCCCAGGACCTGCCACCTCCCTGCTCACCCCACCGCCACCACTCGCAGCATTCCTCCTCTCCTCTCCCCCCCCCCCCCATTGCCTGCTGCTCCCCGTGTCCCTCCTCTCCTCCATCCCCTTCCCCTGTGGCGGGGGAAGAGAGTGGAGGAGAGAAGGGACGCGGGGAGCAGCGGGAACTTCTCACGGGGGAGGAGAGTGGAGGAGAGGAGGGACGCGGGGAGCAGCAGGAACTTCCAGAAAGGGGAGGTAGAATGGAGGAGAAGAGGGACTCACCATGCAGAGACAGGCGGTGGGGGCATTGCGGGGAGAGGGGATGGACACAGCAAGCAGTGGGGGCCTCGGGGAAGAGGTGGAGCGCTGGCAGGGCCATCATGGCCCAGGCGTCCGGCAGCAGGTAGGCAGTGGCTGCACCAGCAGAGGCTTAGCTTCCCCTGGCTTATTACACCCATCACCTATGCATATCAGATGGGTAGGCAGTACTTTGGCTCTAGCACCTATTATCTTAGACAGGGTACATTCTCAAAGCTATTAATGCAACCAGTGGTAGACGTGGGAAGATTATGTTGGGGGAGGGAGGGATACAGATTGAAAGGTTTGGAGATAAGGTTATTATATAATATTAATAATCATTACAGCTAATCAGAATTTGGGGTATGGAACGGCTTCCGTATGAGGAGAGATTAATAAGACTGGGACATTTCAGCTTGGAAAAGAGATGACTAAGGGAGGATATGATAGAGAACTATAAAATCATGACTGGTCTGGAGAAAGTAAATAAGGAAGTGTTATTTACTCCTTCTCATAACACAAGAACTAGGAGTCACCAAATGAAATTAATAGGCAGCAGATTTAAAACACACAAAAGGAAGTATTTTTTCACAAAAAGCACAGTCAGTCTGTGGAACTCCTTGCCATAGGATGTTGTGAAGGCCAAGACTATAACGGGGTTAAAAAGAGAACTAGATAAATTCATGGAGGATAAGTCCATCAATGGCTATTTGCCAGGATAGGAAGGGATGGTGTTCCTAGCCTCTGTTTGCCAGAAGCTGGGAATGAGCGACAGGGTCAATTGATGGATCAATTGATGATTACCTGTTCTGTTCATTCCCTTTGGGGTATCTGGCATTGGCCATTGTTGGAAGACAGGATACTGGGCTTGTCATAACTATAAAGGGAAGGGTAACAGCTCTCCTGTGTACAGTACTATAAAATCCCTCCTGGCCAGAGACTCCAAAATCCTTTTACCTGTAAAGGGTTAAGAAGCTCAGGTAACCTGGCTGACACCTGACCCAAAGGACCAATAAGGGGACAAGATACTTTCAAATCTTGGGGGGGGGGGAGGCTTTTGTTTGTGCTCTTTGTTTTGGGGGTTGTTTGCTCTTGGGACTAAGAGGGACCAGACATCAATCCAGGCTCTCCACATCTTTCTGAACAAGTCTCTCATATTTCAAACTTGTAAGTAAACAGCCAGGCAAGGCATGTTAGTTTACCTTTGTTTTCTCAACTTGTAAATGTACCTTTTACTAGGGTGTTTACCTCTGTTTGCTGTAACTTTGAACCTAAGGCTAGAGGGGGGTCCTCTGGGCTCTTTAAGTTTGATTACCCTGTAAAGTTATTTTCCATACTGATTTTACAGAGATGATTTTTACCTTTTTCTTTAATTAAAAGCCTTCTTTTTTAAGAACTTGACTGATTTTCCTTGTTTTTAGATCCAAGGGGGTTGGATCTTGATCCACCAGGAGTTGGTGGAAGGGAGGAGGGGGGATGGTTAATTTCTCCTTGTTTTAAGATCCAAGGGGTTTGGATCTGTATTCACCAGGGAATTGGTGAAGAGTCTCTCAAGGCTACCCAGGGAAGGGAATTAGCATCGAGAGTGGTGGCAGCGGACCAGATCTAAGCTGGTAGTTGAGCTTAGAAGTTTTCATGCAGGCCCCCACATCTGTACCCTAAAGTTCAGAGTGGGGAAGCAGCCTTGACAGGGCTGGATGGACCTTTGGTCTGACCTAGTACTGTATAGCCTTTCTTATGTTCTTATTTTTCCTACGGAACATTTTTTGGTCTGAAAATGCTGATTCATTGAAAACAAAATATTTTGTGGAAAAATGATTTAGATGAAAGTTTGTTTAGGAAGAAAAACTGAAACAAGCAAACCAATAAGAAGGAAACATTGGGGTATTCCCTGTGAAATGACAAATCCATTTCCTGCCCAGCTCTATTAATCTTTATCTAGTTGTAAAGCTCTAACAGTGATGGTGGGAGGGTTGTGGGAAAATGGGCAAATCTGAGACAGTGGGATACAAGAATGAGGGGAGGTATTGCGGGAGTGTCACAGAGTGTGGGGGGACACAAGGCCCTGCACCCCCGGCTTCCTGCGATTCACCATGACTCTCAGCCAGCCAGTAAAGCAGAAGGTTTATTTAGACGACAGGAACACAGTCCAAGACAGGTCTTGCAGGCACAGACAACAGGACCCCCTCAGTTAGGTCCCTCTTGGGGTCCCAGGGGCACCACAGCCCCATTGGGGGGTCAGAGCCCCGTCTGGGCTCCCCTCCATTACACCAGCCAGCTCCTGAGACTCTCTCCAGCGTCTCTCACTCTGCCTCCCCTGGCTCCTCCCCCAGCCTTTGTCCAGTTTCCTGGGTAGAAGTGTCACCTGGCCCCAGCCCCCTCCTGGGTTCTCACATTACATGCTCAGGTATCTTCCCTCAACGCCAGTCTCCCATCCCCCAATGCAGATCATCCTAGCCACACTCCCCACTCAGCATTCAAAGACCACATTAAAATAGTCCCAGTTCGTCACATCGAGATGAACAGAAAGACCTGGGAGGACAGTGGGAAGGGGAGGCTTTGGAGTGGGAGTGGCAGAGACTGTGCACCGGTGATCAGCATGGAGCAGTGTAAAAAGGCTGCCAAGCCCTCCCAATGGGCACCTTTCCCTTGCCACGGGAGTAGCGTTGCTGCAGCATTCCCTGTGCTCAGGCTGTATGCCATGGTGGGATCTGTACTGTACTGAGTGTCTGCTGGGTGCTTGTAAAAGTGTGGGACTCTCCCCTGCGGCACCTCCTGCTGGTCATCTCAGGGAATTAGATCTCCAGCCCTCGGAGCACCCTCTGCAGGCCGGTGTCCTGCTGCTGCTGGCCGCCGTGTCCCTCCCGGACCCGGTGCCCCTTTACCCAGGGGCTGCCCCCTGGTAATACCCCCACCAGTCTCTATGGGCCTCCCCTCTCTGGGAAACCCCCAACCCTCTAATCCCCACCTTTCCTCAGTCTAGGCTACTGTCAGTCATCATCAAGACCCCGCTCCCTGGGGCAGACTGCAGTGTAAAAACCACTCATCATAGGCAATGGGGTTTGGACCTGCTGCCTTCCGCTGCCTCCCAGTACCTCTATGGGCCTTGGGCCAGACCCTGCAGCCTGGGGAGTTGCCAGCCTGGAGCTCCCCTGCTCCTCTGTCTCTCCCCAGCCCTGCTTCACTCCCAGTACACTTTCTGCAGACAGCCAGGCCCTACTCTCTCCCAGCCTGGAGAGAGAGCCTCTTGGGCCTCTTGCTCACAGCCTTTTTATACAGCCCAGCTTAGCAGCTCTCAGCCACAACCTTCTCCTAGGGCTGACTTTAACCCTTTTTCCTCTGGAGTGAGGGAGCCACCCCACTACAGTGCACCTGACACTTTGTTGCCATCTCTGCCTATTAGAGAGAGATACAAGTGCCCCCAGGCCTCGCCACAGCATGGGTCTCCCTCTTGGAGGGAGTGTTCCTTCCTGGAGGTGAGAAGGGAGGTGAGGCAGCTGTGCCCAGACTACTGAGCACAATGACTGCAGGCACCACAGAGAATCCGCCCTCATGGCCAGTCTGTGCAGCTTAGGTCTTTGGAGAAGGCAGAAGGACGACAATTGCAGCGAGAGCCTCCTGGGGCCCATAAACAGCATTGCTGAGAGCATAGCATGCTGTGCTTTGCTATTACACAGGGAAGCCAGAACAAGGGAGAAAAATCCAGTGTGCATGCAGAATATGACACCAGGAGAATAATCTGAGCAGAAAGGGCCTGAAGGATTAGGAGTTTGAGATGGTGTGATGGGTGAGCCACAGAGAGGGCCAGACTCTGCTCTCAGTTACACCCCTGTCTATCCAGAGTGACTCTCCTGAAGGAGCTGTGAATTGCACCGGGTTAGTGCAGAACAGGCCCATTATCTGGGGAATTCTGGACATGGCCATTCTTCACCTTTCCTGTCCCAGAAGGTGCATGCAATGACTCAATGCTGAGCACCATGCACAGTGCAGCCCAGGTGCAAATCGCTGCTTTTCGCACTAAGCAGTGGGAATTTGGTGCAGGTGCCAGATTGACAGCACTGGGGGAATCTCAGACAGGGGCGGCTCTAGACACCAGCAAAGCAAGCACGTGCTTGGGGCAGCCCATTTGCAGGGGCAGCAGCCGGGGGATCCAGCCTGGGAGCTGAGAACCAACAGGAGGCCCTGGGAGCTGTAGTTCCTTGGTTAGCTCCCTGCCTATAGAGCCAGCCCTGGAGCAGGGAAAGAACTACATTTCCCAGCATTCCCTTGGCCACTACCAACAGGAAAGAGGGGGGGGGAGTGAGGAAGCTGAGACCTCATGCTGCAGCCTGCTTTGAATGGAGAGCTGCACTGTGAGTAGGGATACCATATTTTAACATTCAAAAAATAGGACACTCCACAGGGAGGGAGGGTAGCCCCACCCTGCCACCATCCACTCCCTCTGACTGCCCCCCACAGAAACCCCAACCGATCCAACCCCCCTGCTCCCTGATCACCCCCTCCTGGGACCCCTGCCCCAACTGCCCCCCAGGA
>NW_020699789.1:0-5049 GCF_002925995.2 Terrapene triunguis | reverse complement strand
TCGTTTCATTAAGGAGTAATATTGCTGCACAGCTATTTAAAAAAAAAATGCATTTAAGAAATACCATTGTGGGTGAATAAATAGTACAGAGAAGTGATATATTTCCTGAACAAGATGCATGTCCATGCAGAGAGTTACCAGGTATGGATCCATCTCCGACATCATCATGGACAGCGGGTGAAGCTTCCCATGGGGAAGGCTAGCCCCTGTTCTCCCTGCGATCCTGCCCCAGGACCTGCCACCTCCCTGCTCACCCCACCGCCACCACTCGCAGCATTCCTCCTCTCCTCTCCCCCCCCCCCCCATTGCCTGCTGCTCCCCGTGTCCCTCCTCTCCTCCATCCCCTTCCCCTGTGGCGGGGGAAGAGAGTGGAGGAGAGAAGGGACGCGGGGAGCAGCGGGAACTTCTCACGGGGGAGGAGAGTGGAGGAGAGGAGGGACGCGGGGAGCAGCAGGAACTTCCAGAAAGGGGAGGTAGAATGGAGGAGAAGAGGGACTCACCATGCAGAGACAGGCGGTGGGGGCATTGCGGGGAGAGGGGATGGACACAGCAAGCAGTGGGGGCCTCGGGGAAGAGGTGGAGCGCTGGCAGGGCCATCATGGCCCAGGCGTCCGGCAGCAGGTAGGCAGTGGCTGCACCAGCAGAGGCTTAGCTTCCCCTGGCTTATTACACCCATCACCTATGCATATCAGATGGGTAGGCAGTACTTTGGCTCTAGCACCTATTATCTTAGACAGGGTACATTCTCAAAGCTATTAATGCAACCAGTGGTAGACGTGGGAAGATTATGTTGGGGGAGGGAGGGATACAGATTGAAAGGTTTGGAGATAAGGTTATTATATAATATTAATAATCATTACAGCTAATCAGAATTTGGGGTATGGAACGGCTTCCGTATGAGGAGAGATTAATAAGACTGGGACATTTCAGCTTGGAAAAGAGATGACTAAGGGAGGATATGATAGAGAACTATAAAATCATGACTGGTCTGGAGAAAGTAAATAAGGAAGTGTTATTTACTCCTTCTCATAACACAAGAACTAGGAGTCACCAAATGAAATTAATAGGCAGCAGATTTAAAACACACAAAAGGAAGTATTTTTTCACAAAAAGCACAGTCAGTCTGTGGAACTCCTTGCCATAGGATGTTGTGAAGGCCAAGACTATAACGGGGTTAAAAAGAGAACTAGATAAATTCATGGAGGATAAGTCCATCAATGGCTATTTGCCAGGATAGGAAGGGATGGTGTTCCTAGCCTCTGTTTGCCAGAAGCTGGGAATGAGCGACAGGGTCAATTGATGGATCAATTGATGATTACCTGTTCTGTTCATTCCCTTTGGGGTATCTGGCATTGGCCATTGTTGGAAGACAGGATACTGGGCTTGTCATAACTATAAAGGGAAGGGTAACAGCTCTCCTGTGTACAGTACTATAAAATCCCTCCTGGCCAGAGACTCCAAAATCCTTTTACCTGTAAAGGGTTAAGAAGCTCAGGTAACCTGGCTGACACCTGACCCAAAGGACCAATAAGGGGACAAGATACTTTCAAATCTTGGGGGGGGGGGAGGCTTTTGTTTGTGCTCTTTGTTTTGGGGGTTGTTTGCTCTTGGGACTAAGAGGGACCAGACATCAATCCAGGCTCTCCACATCTTTCTGAACAAGTCTCTCATATTTCAAACTTGTAAGTAAACAGCCAGGCAAGGCATGTTAGTTTACCTTTGTTTTCTCAACTTGTAAATGTACCTTTTACTAGGGTGTTTACCTCTGTTTGCTGTAACTTTGAACCTAAGGCTAGAGGGGGGTCCTCTGGGCTCTTTAAGTTTGATTACCCTGTAAAGTTATTTTCCATACTGATTTTACAGAGATGATTTTTACCTTTTTCTTTAATTAAAAGCCTTCTTTTTTAAGAACTTGACTGATTTTCCTTGTTTTTAGATCCAAGGGGGTTGGATCTTGATCCACCAGGAGTTGGTGGAAGGGAGGAGGGGGGATGGTTAATTTCTCCTTGTTTTAAGATCCAAGGGGTTTGGATCTGTATTCACCAGGGAATTGGTGAAGAGTCTCTCAAGGCTACCCAGGGAAGGGAATTAGCATCGAGAGTGGTGGCAGCGGACCAGATCTAAGCTGGTAGTTGAGCTTAGAAGTTTTCATGCAGGCCCCCACATCTGTACCCTAAAGTTCAGAGTGGGGAAGCAGCCTTGACAGGGCTGGATGGACCTTTGGTCTGACCTAGTACTGTATAGCCTTTCTTATGTTCTTATTTTTCCTACGGAACATTTTTTGGTCTGAAAATGCTGATTCATTGAAAACAAAATATTTTGTGGAAAAATGATTTAGATGAAAGTTTGTTTAGGAAGAAAAACTGAAACAAGCAAACCAATAAGAAGGAAACATTGGGGTATTCCCTGTGAAATGACAAATCCATTTCCTGCCCAGCTCTATTAATCTTTATCTAGTTGTAAAGCTCTAACAGTGATGGTGGGAGGGTTGTGGGAAAATGGGCAAATCTGAGACAGTGGGATACAAGAATGAGGGGAGGTATTGCGGGAGTGTCACAGAGTGTGGGGGGACACAAGGCCCTGCACCCCCGGCTTCCTGCGATTCACCATGACTCTCAGCCAGCCAGTAAAGCAGAAGGTTTATTTAGACGACAGGAACACAGTCCAAGACAGGTCTTGCAGGCACAGACAACAGGACCCCCTCAGTTAGGTCCCTCTTGGGGTCCCAGGGGCACCACAGCCCCATTGGGGGGTCAGAGCCCCGTCTGGGCTCCCCTCCATTACACCAGCCAGCTCCTGAGACTCTCTCCAGCGTCTCTCACTCTGCCTCCCCTGGCTCCTCCCCCAGCCTTTGTCCAGTTTCCTGGGTAGAAGTGTCACCTGGCCCCAGCCCCCTCCTGGGTTCTCACATTACATGCTCAGGTATCTTCCCTCAACGCCAGTCTCCCATCCCCCAATGCAGATCATCCTAGCCACACTCCCCACTCAGCATTCAAAGACCACATTAAAATAGTCCCAGTTCGTCACATCGAGATGAACAGAAAGACCTGGGAGGACAGTGGGAAGGGGAGGCTTTGGAGTGGGAGTGGCAGAGACTGTGCACCGGTGATCAGCATGGAGCAGTGTAAAAAGGCTGCCAAGCCCTCCCAATGGGCACCTTTCCCTTGCCACGGGAGTAGCGTTGCTGCAGCATTCCCTGTGCTCAGGCTGTATGCCATGGTGGGATCTGTACTGTACTGAGTGTCTGCTGGGTGCTTGTAAAAGTGTGGGACTCTCCCCTGCGGCACCTCCTGCTGGTCATCTCAGGGAATTAGATCTCCAGCCCTCGGAGCACCCTCTGCAGGCCGGTGTCCTGCTGCTGCTGGCCGCCGTGTCCCTCCCGGACCCGGTGCCCCTTTACCCAGGGGCTGCCCCCTGGTAATACCCCCACCAGTCTCTATGGGCCTCCCCTCTCTGGGAAACCCCCAACCCTCTAATCCCCACCTTTCCTCAGTCTAGGCTACTGTCAGTCATCATCAAGACCCCGCTCCCTGGGGCAGACTGCAGTGTAAAAACCACTCATCATAGGCAATGGGGTTTGGACCTGCTGCCTTCCG
The DNA here is from genome assembly GCF_002925995.2 of Terrapene triunguis. Taxonomy (NCBI): domain Eukaryota; kingdom Metazoa; phylum Chordata; order Testudines; family Emydidae; genus Terrapene; species Terrapene triunguis. The sequence continues at coordinate 1,453 of NW_020699789.1, read as the reverse complement.
CTGCCTCCCAGTACCTCTATGGGCCTTGGGCCAGACCCTGCAGCCTGGGGAGTTGCCAGCCTGGAGCTCCCCTGCTCCTCTGTCTCTCCCCAGCCCTGCTTCACTCCCAGTACACTTTCTGCAGACAGCCAGGCCCTACTCTCTCCCAGCCTGGAGAGAGAGCCTCTTGGGCCTCTTGCTCACAGCCTTTTTATACAGCCCAGCTTAGCAGCTCTCAGCCACAACCTTCTCCTAGGGCTGACTTTAACCCTTTTTCCTCTGGAGTGAGGGAGCCACCCCACTACAGTGCACCTGACACTTTGTTGCCATCTCTGCCTATTAGAGAGAGATACAAGTGCCCCCAGGCCTCGCCACAGCATGGGTCTCCCTCTTGGAGGGAGTGTTCCTTCCTGGAGGTGAGAAGGGAGGTGAGGCAGCTGTGCCCAGACTACTGAGCACAATGACTGCAGGCACCACAGAGAATCCGCCCTCATGGCCAGTCTGTGCAGCTTAGGTCTTTGGAGAAGGCAGAAGGACGACAATTGCAGCGAGAGCCTCCTGGGGCCCATAAACAGCATTGCTGAGAGCATAGCATGCTGTGCTTTGCTATTACACAGGGAAGCCAGAACAAGGGAGAAAAATCCAGTGTGCATGCAGAATATGACACCAGGAGAATAATCTGAGCAGAAAGGGCCTGAAGGATTAGGAGTTTGAGATGGTGTGATGGGTGAGCCACAGAGAGGGCCAGACTCTGCTCTCAGTTACACCCCTGTCTATCCAGAGTGACTCTCCTGAAGGAGCTGTGAATTGCACCGGGTTAGTGCAGAACAGGCCCATTATCTGGGGAATTCTGGACATGGCCATTCTTCACCTTTCCTGTCCCAGAAGGTGCATGCAATGACTCAATGCTGAGCACCATGCACAGTGCAGCCCAGGTGCAAATCGCTGCTTTTCGCACTAAGCAGTGGGAATTTGGTGCAGGTGCCAGATTGACAGCACTGGGGGAATCTCAGACAGGGGCGGCTCTAGACACCAGCAAAGCAAGCACGTGCTTGGGGCAGCCCATTTGCAGGGGCAGCAGCCGGGGGATCCAGCCTGGGAGCTGAGAACCAACAGGAGGCCCTGGGAGCTGTAGTTCCTTGGTTAGCTCCCTGCCTATAGAGCCAGCCCTGGAGCAGGGAAAGAACTACATTTCCCAGCATTCCCTTGGCCACTACCAACAGGAAAGAGGGGGGGGGGAGTGAGGAAGCTGAGACCTCATGCTGCAGCCTGCTTTGAATGGAGAGCTGCACTGTGAGTAGGGATACCATATTTTAACATTCAAAAAATAGGACACTCCACAGGGAGGGAGGGTAGCCCCACCCTGCCACCATCCACTCCCTCTGACTGCCCCCCACAGAAACCCCAACCGATCCAACCCCCCTGCTCCCTGATCACCCCCTCCTGGGACCCCTGCCCCAACTGCCCCCCAGGA
>NW_020699788.1:1777-3768 GCF_002925995.2 Terrapene triunguis | reverse complement strand
CGCCCCAGTGGCTGGAAGTTGAAGCTAGACGGATTGGGCCTGGAAATTGGGGTGAATCTGTACCGGAGAGAGTCGTCGTTTGGCTGGTTCGGTTCCCCAGGGCCCTGGGGGATGCCCCGTCGCTCACCCTGCGTCAGTCCAGACGCGCTGGGTTCTGAGAGCTCTGCTCTAGGAATTCACTGTTCTCTGGCCTGTGCGACACGGGGGTCAGACTAGACTGGGGGCTCTCCACCACTTTCCTTCTGAGCCGCCCCTCCCCAACATGCAATAAAAACTCCACAGCCCACGTGTGCCACAACAACTGCTTTTCTGCATACAGACGCCAGGGCCGGCGTTAGGGGCTAGCAAGCAGGGCAGTTGCCTGGGGCCCCATGCCGCAGAGGCCCCCACAAAGCTACATTGCTCAGGCTTCGGCTTCAGCCCCGGGTGGTGGGGCTCAGAGCCCCGGGCTTCAGCCCCAGGCGGTGCGGCTTCTGCTTTCTGCCCTGGGCCCCAGCGAGTCTAATTCTGGCCTTGCTTGGTGGACAAGCTCACGGCCCCCTGACCCCTGGTTGAGAACCACTGGACTAGCCATCCCCGGCTGGCCTGGGCTCCGGGAATCTCCCTGGGAATGGGATGCTGCCGCTCCTCGGCCCTGCCGGCAGCGGGTGGCACTGCCTGCCTGGCGGGGTCCCACGCTGCGCCCTCACCCACGTGGAGAGATCCTGTCCCACAGCTCTGCCCCAGCCCCATTGGACCCCTGTGCACTGGGGTGGGAGCAGGGTCCTGGGATGGGGCCGTGGCTCCGGTGCCAGGCTGCGGGGGAGCATTGCTGGCCCCTGGGTGGGATCTGGGTGGCTAGAGAGGTGCTGGGTCCTAGTTTTTGGGGGGCTGGGGAGGTGTGGGCTCCCCCCCGCTCTGCCCAGGGTTGCTGTTTGCAGCTGCTGCCGCTGCTGCTTCTATTTTTAGCAGCTGCCTCCCCCCTCCTGCCACATCTGCGTGGGAGCCAGGCAAGCGGGGAGGAGCAGGTGCCTTCCTGTAGCTGGGGAAGGAGGAATTCCAGGGGGCCCGGACGGAGCCCTGCTCCCCCCCAGGTCCCTGCCTCCGGGCTCCGCACCCTGTTGACCTCCAAAGGGGCTGGGGGAGCATGCCCAGGTCCCCTCCCCCCAGCCGACGGAGGGGCCAGTGGGGTTGTATGACCCTGACAGAGCTTCATCCATCCTGGACAGGCTGCAGACGGGGGCCTGCCCCCCTCCCCCAGCTCAAATGCCGCACTGCGCCGGCTGGCGGCCCCCTGTGTGTCGTGGTGCCCTGCCCAGGTACAGCGGGGTGCCCGCTGCATTGCCCCCACTCCCTCCCCACCCAGCACCCCGGTGCCCCCCGATGGCCCTGGCGCCCGTGAATGCAGCCGGCCAGAGCCGTGAGGGCTCCAGGCCGTGCATGTCCCCCCACGCAGCCCTGCGGGTGCCGAACCCCGGCTCTGCCAGTGGACAGGCCCCCTGCAGTGAGCTGGCCCAGCAGGGGGTCGCATCGGCCCCTTGCCCCTCCAAGCAGCTGTGGGGGCAGGGGGGCCGAGCCCCGCCCGGTTCACAAATAGCCCTGGATTAGCGGCTCAGCCAGGGCAGCTGGGCCTCCGTAATCCTGCCGGCCTGCAGCCGTCCTGCTGTGCCTGCCAAGGGCTTCGTAACCCGCCTGGCTGGCTGGCTGGCTTCCCGGGGGCCCGGCCCCTCTTAGCCCTGCCTTAGTGCCGGGCAGGGGCTGCCCCGGCTGGGGTACCAGCCCAGCCCACGTCCCCTCGCGCCGGCCCGCTCCGTTTTCTGCCCTTTCCTAGGATTTTTGTTCCCGTAGCTCCAGGGGCCGGGGGTTCGGCCAGGCAGGGTGCTGGCTCTGGCGGGGGGAAGGGTGGGGCGCCGGCTCTGGCAGGAGGGGGAGGGTCAGGCGGGGCGCTGGCTCTGGCAGGGTTGGGCCGGGCGGGGCTCTAGCGGGGGGGGGGGGGGGGGGGGGGGGGGGGG
>NW_020699788.1:0-1677 GCF_002925995.2 Terrapene triunguis | reverse complement strand
GGGGGGGGTGTCGGGACAGGCGGGGCGCTGGCTCTGGCATGGGAGGCGGGGGCGAGCGGGCCACTGGCTCTGGCAGGGGGGACGGGCGGGGCTCTGGCAGGGGTAGGGGTGGGGTCGGGCCCGGCAGGGCACCGGCTCTGACGGGAGGAGGGGGGTCAGGCCGGGCGGGGCGCCGGCTCTGACGGGAACAGGCAGACATGGTGTGACGAAGCACGGGATGGGAGCTTTTCCCTGCTCGCCAGTCCCCTGCCCATCCTGTAAAATGTGGGGGAGGGATAGCTCAGTGGTTTGAGCATTGGCCTGCTAAACCCAGGGTTGTGAGTTCAATCCTTGAGGGGGCCACTTAGGGATCTGGGGCAAAATCAGTACTTGGTCCTGCTAGTGAAGGCAGGGGGCTGGACTCAATGACCTTTCGAGGTCCCTTCCAGTTCTAGGAGATAGGATATCTCCATTAATTTAAATTTAAATTTAAAATCCTGTAAAGCCATCTGGGGCCCGGCTGCGATCACTGCCACAGCCCCGTGCCATGGGGATGGCTTGGGGGGAGCCCAGCCTCCTCTCTGCGCAGCTGTGGCTGTGTGTGGGGCGGGCTCCAGGGGCATGGGGTCCCCGTGGGGGCAGGTCTAGCCGCCGTGTAATGCTCTCTCCCTCTCTGTTTCTGCAGCGACTTCCTGATCCTACCAGGCTTCATCGATTTCACGGCGGACGAAGTGGTGAGTCGGTCCCTGGAGCGCTCGCCGGGGTGTCCCCTGGGGCCGGCGCTCATAGGTGGCATGCCAGTCCCTTGCACCCTGGGGTGGGCAGTGCCGTGCTGCTGGACACGGGGCCAGGGCAGCACCAGAGCTGGGGGGTGTTAACATTATGAGCCACCTTCCCTCCCGCCCACACTCCCGCTAGGTCTAGGGGTCCCATTGGGGGTGGCACATTGGGCTGGAGTGCAACCCCCCAAGCCCCCGTCTGCCTGGGAGCAGGGTCCCGGGGCCCAGCAGGGAGGGTGCGGGGTAGAGCTGAAGGAGGAGACCGGGGAAGTGGTGTCCCTGCCATGGGGCCTGCAGGACAGCCTGGGGCCCGAGACGCGCCCGTTGGGGTTCCCTGCACGGCCGTGGGTCTGGGCTCTGTGCTGCATGGGTGACGCATTTGCCCTGTCCCCCGGCTTGCAGGCCCCTTGCCTGCCTGGCCCAGCGCCTCAGGGAGGGGGGTGTCCTCCGGCACCCCGGCCAGCTTTTCTGTGACCCCGGAAACCTGTGCGACCTGCAGCGCCAGGGCCCAGGCCTTGGAGGGGCTGGGGGGACGGGCAGATGCTGTGCCAGCTCTCAGCACTCCCTGTCAGGGAGCTGGGCTGAAATGGGGCCGGTGCCCTGTGGGGGGAGCTGGCCCGGGGCTGGGCTCTGAGCAGGGAGCTGGCCCGGGGCTGGGCTCTGAGCGGGGAGCTGGGCTGAAATGGGGCCGGTGCCCTGTGCGGGGAGCTGGCCCGGGGCTGGGCTCTGAGCAGGGAGCTGGCCCGGGGCTGGGCTCTGAGCAGGGAGCTGGCCCGGGGCTGGGCTCTGAGCAGGGAGCTGGCCCGGGGCTGGGCTCTGAGCAGGGAGCTGGCCTGGGGCTAGGATCTGAGCAGGGAGCTGGCCCGGGGCTGGGCTCTGAGCAGGGAGCTGCGCTGAAGCCTGGCACAGGTGTGGGGAA
>NW_020699787.1:0-2038 GCF_002925995.2 Terrapene triunguis | reverse complement strand
CAAAGGTCGATGGGAGGTTGCCTCTCCGACCCAAACCACAGCCCCACTGTGACAATGCGGTTCTGGCGGAACCCAACTGAGAGTGCCAACTCAGGACAAATTGCTCAAACAGGGCCGTTACAGCCCAAGGCTGGGGTTTTTTCCACCTCTAAGGCAAACCAAACCAGCCAGACTAAGAGGACTTCGGTCTCACCCCACTGGCTAACCGCAAGTCTCACAAGCAATCTCCTTAGACACTCCAGTTTCCCAGTATCACCACCAGTGCCACACGTTATGGGGACAAATGGTTATGAAAACCAAGACCCCAGTAAAAGAAAAAGGTTCTCTTGATCCCAAAGGACCAAGCCCCAGACCCAGGTCAATATACAAATCAGATCATACCCACAAATCACGCTGTTGCCAATCCTTTAGAATCTAAAATCTAAAGGTTTATTCATAAAAGGAAAAAGATAGAGATGAGAGTTAGAATTGGTTAAATGGAATCAATTACATACAGTAATGGCAAAGTTCTTGGTTCAGGCTTGCAGCAGCGATAGAATAAACTGCAGGTTCAAATCAAGTCTCTGGAATACATCCCCTGTTGGGATGGGTCCTCAGTCCTTTTTTCAAAGCTTCAGCTTGTAGCAACGTTCCTCCAGAGGTAAGAAGCAGGATTGAAGACCCAATGGAGATGAGGCATCAGCCTTATATAGTCTTTTCCAGGTGTAAGAACACCTCTTTGTTCTTACTGTGGAAAATTACAGCAAGATGGAGCCTGGAGTCACATGGGCCAGTCCCTGCATACTTTGCTGAGTTACAAGGCGTATCTGCCTTCTCTCAATGGGTCCATTGTATAGCTGATGGTCCTTAATGGGCCATCAAGCAGGCTAGGCAGAGCTAACACCAGTTTGTCTGGGATGTCCCCCAGCAGCATAGCATAAGTTTGAAATACAGACAGTATAGAGCCAATATTCATAACTTCAACTACAAAACTGATACACACATATAGACAGCATAATCATAACCAGTAAACCATAACCTTGTCTTAGACACCCCATTTGACCCCCTTTATACACGATTTGGGTGCCACTACAGGACCTTGGTTGCAACAATGATCTATATGGTCCCAGTTTATGTCAATAACGTCACACCCACGTTCCCGGAACTGCTGCTGTCAGCCAGGCAGCCGGCTGGGGCTGCGGAGTGGAGCTGCCTGCCGCCAGGGGTCCCCGGGGGTAATGGGGAGAAAGACCCAGGCAGGTCTGGCAGGATTCCTGTGCACGCGTAAAGCCAGCCTGGCGTAGCCCCCCCATCCTCCAGGCCCTGCTGGGGCGGCTCAGCCTCCTGCATCCTGTCCCCCCCCCCCCCCCCCAGGGCTGAGCCCCTCCTTCCCCGGCGGGGGAGGCAGTGTGGTGCAATGGGCAGAGCCCGGGGCTGGCACGCAGGAGACGGGTCAATTCTGGGAGAGTCGCCGAATCGCTCTGGGCCTCGGGTCCCAGCTGTGAACTGGGGCCGAATCCTTCCATTCCCTGCCCGTTGTCTGGCTCGGGGGCCCGGACAGTCGACAGGGGCTTGTCCGCACTCCGGCTGCTGTGCCGGCAGAGCCCCCTAGTGGAGACACAGCGTAAGCTGAGCACCTCCCCGACCGAGGGTTGTGTCTCCACTTGGGGTTTAGCCACCTCGGCTGGGGGGCGGGATCCACGTTCCTGTGCCGGCAGAACGGGGTAGAGCAGACGCAGCTTCACTTAGGCCTTGTCTGCAGCTAAACATTGTCCGACTGTAGCTGTCCCGCTGTAGTTACACCAGTGCAGCAGCCTGGTGTGCAGGCGGCTGTACCAGTATAAAAGTGCCTGCCCCAGTACGGCTGTTCCAGCGTGGGAGGGACGTAAGCGCTCCCATTAGAGGGCACCAGTGCGGCTATGGAGCTGCAGGCGCGACACGGCTTTGGACGATCAGAACCGCCCCCCTTCCCGAGCTGTTATCTCCCAACCCTGACGTGCCGCTGGGCCCTTAGGCCTGGTCTACACTAGGACTTTAATTCGGATTTAGCTGCCTTAAT
>NW_020699786.1:0-3462 GCF_002925995.2 Terrapene triunguis | reverse complement strand
CGCCCCAGTGGCTGGAAGTTGAAGCTAGACGGATTGGGCCTGGAAATCGGAGTGAATCTGTACCGGAGAGAGTCGTCGTTTGGCTGGTTCGGTTCCCCAGGGCCCTGGGGGATGCCCCGTCGCTCACCCTGCGTCAGTCCAGACGCGCTGGGTTCTGAGAGCTCTGCTAAAGGAATTCACTGTTCTCTGGCCTGTGCGACACGGGGGTCAGACTAGACTGGGGGCTCTCCACCTTTTTCCTTCTGAGCCGCCCCCCCCTCCCCAACATGCAATAAAAACTCCACAGCCCACGTGTGCCACAACAACTGCTTTTCTGCATACAGACACCAGGGCCGGCGTTAGGGGCTAGCAAGCAGGGCAGTTGCCTGGGGCCCCATGCCACAGAGGCCCCCACAAAGCTACATTGCTCAGGCTTCGGCTTCAGCCCCGGGTGGTGAGGCTCAGAGCCCCGGGCTTCAGCCCCAGGCGGTGCGGCTTCTGCTTTCTGCCCTGGGCCCCAGCGAGTCTAATTCTGGCCCTGCTTGGTGGACCAGCTCATGGCCCCTAGGGGCCCCGGACCCCTGGTTGAGAACCACTGGACTAGCCATCCCCGTCTGGCCTGGGCTCCGGGAATCTCCCTGGGAATGGGATGCTGCCGCTCCTCGGCCCTGCCGGCAGCGGGTGGCACTGCCTGCCTGGCGGGGTCCCACGCTGCGCCCTCACCCACGTGGAGAGATCCTGTCCCACAGCTCTGCCCCAGCCCCGTTGGACCCCTGTGCACTGGGGTGGGAGCAGGGTCCTGGGATGGGGCCGTGGCTCCGGTGCCAGGCTGCGGGGGGGCGTTGCTGGCCCCTGGGTGGGATCTGGGTGGCTAGAGAGGTGCTGGGTCCTAGTTTTCGGGGGGGCTGGGGAGGTGTGGGCTCCCCCCCGCTCTGCCCAGGGTTGCTGTTTGCAGCTGCAGCCGCTGCTGCTTCTATTTTTAGCAGCTGCCTCCCCCCTCCTGCCACATCTGCGTGGGAGCCAGGCAAGCGGGGAGGAGCAGGTGCCTTCCTGTAGCTGGGGAAGGAGGAATTCCAGGGGGCCCGGACGGAGCCCTGCTCCCCCCCAGGTCCCTGCCTCTGGGCTCCGCACCCTGTTGACCTCCAAAGGGGCTGGGGGAGCATGCCCAGGTCCCCTCCCCCCTAGCCGACGGAGGGGCCAGTGGGGTGGCGTGTCCCTGACAGAGCTTCATCCATCCTGGACAGGCTGCAGACGGGGGCCTGCCCCCCTCCCCCAGCTCAAATGCCGCACTGCGCCGGCTGGCGGCCCCCTGTGTGTCGTGGTGCCCTGCACAGGTACAGCGGGGTGCCCGCTGCATCGCCCCCACTCGCTCCCCACCCGGCACCCCGGTGCCCCCCGATGGCCCTGGCGCCCGTGAATGCAGCCGGCCAGAGCCGTGAGGGCTCCAGGCCGTGTATGTCCCCCCACGCAGCCCTGCGGGTGCTGAACCCCGGCTCTGCCAGTGGACAGGCCCCCTGCAGTGAGCTGGCCCAGCAGGGGGTCGCATCGGCCCCTTGCCCCTCCAAGCAGCTGTGGGGGCAGGGGGGCCGAGCCCCGCCCGGTTCACAAATAGCCCTGGATTAGCGGCTCAGCCAGGGCAGCTGGGCCTCCGTAATCCTGCCGGCCTGCAGCCGTCCTGCTGTGCCTGCCAAGGGCTTCGTAACCCGTCGTAACCCGCCTGGCTGGCTGGCTGGCTTCCCAGGGGCCCGGCCCCTCTTAGCCCTGCCTTAGTGCCGGGCAGGGGCTGCCCCGGCTGGGGTACCAGTCCAGCCCACGTATTCGTCCCCTCGCGCCGGCCCGCTCCGTTTTCTGCCCTTTCCTAGGATTTTTGTTCCCGTAGCTCCAGGGGCCGGGGGTTCGGCCAGGCAGGGTGCTGGCTCTGGCTGGGGGAAGGGCGGGGCTCGGGCGGGTGAGGGGGGGTTTGGGACGGGCAGGACGCTGGCTCTGGCAGGGGGGACGGGCAGGACGCTGGCTCTGGCAGGGGGGACGAGCGGGGCTCTGGCGGGGCGGAGGGGGGGTCGGGAGGGGCGGGGCGCGGGGGGGGCGGGGGGGGGGGGGGGCCCGGCGGGGCACCGGCTCGGACGGGGGGGGGGGGGTCAGGCCAGGCGGGGCGCCGGCTCTGACGGGAACAGGCAGACATGGGATGGGAGCTTTTCCCTGCTCACCAGTCCCCTGCCCATCATGTAAAATGGGGGGGAGGGATAGCTCAGTGGTTTGAGCATTGGCCTGCTAAACCCAGGGTTGTGAGTTCAATCCTTGAGGGGGCCACTTAGGGATCTGGGGCAAAATCAGTACTTGGTCCTGCTAGTGAAGGCAGGGGGCTGGACTCGATGACCTTTCGAGGTCCCTTCCAGTTCTAGGAGATAGGATATTTCCATTAATTTAAATTTAAATTTAAAATCCTGTAAAGCCATCTGGGGCCTGGCTGCGATCACTTCCACAGCCCCGTGCCATGGGGATGGCTTGAGGGGAGCCCAGCCTCCTCTCTGCGCAGCTGTGGCTGTGTGTGGGGCGGGCTCCAGGGGCGTGGGGTCCCCGTGGGGGCTGTGGGGGCAGGTCTAGCCGCCGTGTAATGCTCTCTCCCTTTCTGTTTCTGCAGCGACTTCCTGATCCTACCAGGCTTCATCGATTTCACGGCGGACGAAGTGGTGAGTCGGTCCCTGGAGCGCTTGCCGGGGTGTCCCTTGGGGCCGGCGCTCATGGGTGGCATACCAGCCCCTTGCACCCTGGGGTGGGCAGTGCTGTGCTGCTGGGCACGGGGCCAGGGCAGCACCAGAGCTGGGGGGTGTTAACATTATGAGCCACCTTCCCTCCCGCCCACACTCCCGCTAGGTCTAGGGGTCCCATTGGGGGTGGCACATTGGGCTGGAGTGCAACCCCCCCAACCCCCCGTCTGCCTGGGAGCAGGGTCCCGGGGCCCAGCCGGGAGGGTGCGGGGTAGAGCTGAAGGAGGAGACTGGGGAAGTGGTGTCCCTGCCATGGGGCCTGCAGGACAATCTGGGGCCTGAGACGAGCCCGTTGGGGTTCCCTGCACGGCCGTGGGTCTGTGCTCTGTGCTGCATGGGTGACGCATTTGCCCTGTCCCCCAGCTTGCAGGCCCCTTGCCTGCCTGGCCCAGCGCCTCAGGGAGGGGGGTGTCCTCCGGCACCCCGGCCAGCTTTTCCGTGACCCCGGAAACCTGTGCAACCTGCAGCGCCAGGGCCCAGGTCTTGGAGGGTCTGGGGGGACGGGCAGATGCTGTGCCAGCTCTCAGCACTCCCTGTCAGGGAGCTGGGCTGAAATGGGGCCGGTGCCCTGTGGGGGGAGCTGGCCCGGGGCTGGGCTCTGAGCAGGGAGCTGGCCCGGGGCTGGGCTCTGAGCGGGGAGCTGGGCTGAAATGGGGCCGGTGCCCTGTGCGGGGAGCTGGCCCGGGGCTGGGCTCTGAGCAGGGAGCTGGCCCGGGGC
>NW_020699785.1:0-1247 GCF_002925995.2 Terrapene triunguis | reverse complement strand
CAAAGGTCGATGGGAGGTTGCCTCTCCGACCCAAACCACAGCCCCACGTTCCCGGAACTGCTGCTGTCAGCCAGGCAGCCGGCTGGGGCTGCGGAGTGGAGCTGCCTGCCGCCAGGGGTCCCCGGGGGTGATGGGGAGAAAGACCCAGGCAGGTCTGGCAGGATTCCTGTGCACGCGTAAAGCCAGCCTGGCGTAGCCCCCCCATCCTCCAGGCCCTGCTGGGGCGGCTCAGCCTCCTGCATCCTGTCCCCCCCCCCCCCCCCGAGGGCTGAGCCCCTCCTTCCCCGGCGGGGGAGGCAGTGTGGTGCAATGGGCAGAGCCCGGGGCTGGCACGCAGGAGACGGGTCAATTCTGGGAGAGTCGCCGAATCGCTCTGGGCCTCGGGTCCCAGCTGTGAACTGGGGCCGAATCCTTCCATTCCCTGCCCGTTGTCTGTCTCGGGGGCCCGGACAGTCGACAAGGGCTTGTCCGCACTCCGGCTGCTGTGCCGGCAGAGCCCCCTAGTGGAGACACAGCGTAAGCTGAGCACCTCCCCGACCGAGAGTTGCGTCTCCACTGGGGGTTTAGCCACCTCGGCTGGGGGGCGGGATCCACGCTCCTAGCTGACAGCTGTGCCGGCAGAACGGGGTAGAGTAGACGCAGCTTCACTTAGGCCTTGTCTGCAGCTAAACGTTGTCCGGCTGTAGCTGTCCCGCTGTAGTTACACCAGTGCGGCAGCCTGGCGTGCAGGCGGCTGTACCAGTATAAAAGTGCCTGCCCCAGTACGGCTGTCCCAGCGTGGGAGGGGCGTAAGCGCTCCCATTAGAGGGCACCAGTGCGGCTATGGAGCTGCAGGCGCGACACAGCTTTGGCCGATCAGAACCGCCCCCCTTCCCGAGCTGTTATCTCCCAACCCTGACGTGCCGCTGGGCCCTTGGTTGCTTCGTGCGGCGCTCGGCACAGCGGGGCCCTATCCGGGCGCTGGGTGCGACTCCCATGGCGCTGGGTTCCACGTGGGGCGTGGTGGGAATTAATGTCGGGAAACGACGGACTCCCTAGGCCCTGAGCCTACGGGCACTAATGGGCAGGGGCGGGGTGACCGCTGCCCGGTCTCTGTGCTCGTTCGGGGGGCGCCCCGTGGTGGAACTGCAGTGTGGGAAGTGAAAGCTTTACGGTCCTACATGCGCTGGGGGCGGAGTCAGGGGCGTGCATGCCGGGTCCCTGACGTTTGGAGTTTCCTGCCCTCTGCGAAGGAGAGGAAGGACGTG
>NW_020699784.1:0-3599 GCF_002925995.2 Terrapene triunguis | reverse complement strand
CTGACGTTTGGAGTTTCCTGCCCTCTGCGAAGGAGAGGAAGGACGTGAAGGAAGCCCAGGCTCTCGACTGTGCGTGAGAGCCATGGACGGGACTGCTGCTCTGCACAGCATGGGCGCTCGGGGGGCTGGCAGAGCCTGCTCCCTGCCCCTGCCTGCGCACGGCATGGGGAGCGGGGGAGTGCCGGCTCATTCGCTCTCTCTTCCAGCACAGCCGGTGCCAAGCCCAGGCAGCAGGTTGGCACCGTTCAGGGCACGGGGCCTCCCTGGACCTTGGGGGTGATGGAGCCATGGGGGGGGGGCTGCGCCCCAGGGCTCCATCACCTCCACGACTGTGTAGGGGACGACTGAGCCCTTAACTCTCTAGGCTGCTGGCTCGTAGCTCTGTAAGGTCACTGGTGACTGACAGTGGCCCCTGTCACGGACTCACAGATCGTGCCCACTCTTGGCCCCGTGCGGTCCGTGGGGGGTGCCCCTTTTAGTGAGACAGCCCTTCTCGGGGGTCCACTCTCTCGGGGTCTGGCCCCTCCACCTCCTGGATCCGCACCTCTCTGAGCCTTAGCACGTCTGTCTCTGCCGTGGGCCCCCTCAGGGAGACCACTCGCTCTCTACCCCCGGGGCCTCCACCCCCGAAGGGGTTGATGCAACCCTGTTCTCTAGACCGGAGTGACTCCCAGACAGCGTAAAACAGGAGGGTTTATTGAGAGTTGAACACAGCACAGGAAACTCTCTGACCCTCAGGCCTGGCCTCCCTCAGCCCAGCACATCCCAGTCTCTCTGCATCCAGGTGGACTCTGCCTGCTCCCCCTCTCCAGCCCCGAGCCCCCCTGCTTCCCAGCTGGGCATCTGAGATCACCGGCCCCAGGCCCCGCCTCTGTCCATTGTCTTCCCTCCAGGTAAACAGGGTCGTAAACCGGGGCCTCCTCTCCTGCTTCTCCCTCTGGCTGGAACCGGCTGGTTAGGTCACTGGGTCCTCACTCTGCAGCCCATTGTCCTCCCACTGGCCAGAACCGGCTGCGTCTCCTCAGCTGGGCCTCTGGGTCACCAGGTCGCCAGGTCACCGGTCGCTGGGGTATCCATCCTCCCGGCCACCGGCTGGGTCCCCACGTCCTCTCTCCGGTCCTCTGCAAAACACACTCCCTCTCCCCTCACCTCGTTAAACCAGTAACACCCAGGGAAACCGAGTCCCACCCCCTCTGCATGCAAACCATTGAAACCCCACAGAAAACAAGAAAACCCCTCACTTCGTCACAGCCCCCGTCTGTGGGAGCGTGGGCTGTTTTCGGGGGGCGGGGGGAAGATGAGCATGAGACTGGCCATGGGGTCTCCTGCCACTGGCTTGAGGCAAGTCCCATCCCCTCGTGGTGCCTCGGTTTCCCCCGTTGGTTGATGTCTGGTTGCAGCTCTCTGTCTCTGTGCGGGATGAGTTGGAGGCTCTGGGCTGGTTCCCGGCTAGTGGAGGTCAGTCGCTGTCGATCTGGGACAGAGCTCAGCACAGACAATTTATTCCTCGCTCTGCTCCAAGCCGGTGACCGTGACGAGTTGCTGCCTCCTGGTGCTCCTGTACTACCAGCAATCGGGGGACGCTGGCTGCTGGGCCTTCCCCCTGGGTGTGGGCGCCCCGGGCGCTCTGCCCTTCTGGGAGGGGCACAGCCCCTGGGCTGCCAACTGACACGTGCCAAAGCCAGGGCGGGGTGTGAGGCCCGGCTCCCCAGCGGCCATAACTGGGGCCCAGCGTGTGGCTCCCCGGCACACCCTTAGCAGGAGCACCGTGGCACAACCATGCAAGGAGCAGGCAGGGGCACAGCGGCATCAGCACCCGGGCATCCAGTTATGGGGCTGTGGGGACCGTAACTTGTGAGTTGCCGGGCGTTGGGCGTCCCCGTTCTCCGCCGGAAGCTTTGCCTTCCTGCAGGGCCCTGTTACGGGCGGAGGAGACGGGTGGCTCTCCCTGGCATTTGGAGTCTAGGAGCACCTCCCCGAACCTGGGGGCAGGCGGCGCGGCGGGCTGGACAGCCAGGCAGCTGTAGTTATGGGCGGAGGAAGACAGGCGCTCGGCAGAGATGTCCGGTGTCTGGGATGGAGCGGTCTGTGGGCTGAGGGAGGTACAGACTGGGACATGGGGCGGGGAGAGGAAGGCACAGCCCCTGTTGGAGATCCCAGAGGAGATGGGCATGACCCACCTGCCGGGGTTGGATGTGCCCGGGACAGCTCGGTGGGGCCGTGGCAATGTGTCACTAATTGGACCCGTATTTGCATTTTACACATAGCCCTGACCCGGGGAGCCGACTTTCCCTTGGCCGGTTCCAGTCCCACCCAGAACTCTTCCTGCCCCAGCCGGCTGAGTGACTATTCAACAGCTGCTGCGTTCCACCCCAGAGGTGGCTGCATTTCAGTGGCGGGTGAAGGAGGCCGCTGTGCGTGTGCGAATGAACAAGCTGCTCCATGCGTGGGATTCTGCTGAGCTCAATGGGGCTCCTTGTGGGGGCAGGGGGCTACTGGATACCGGGGCAGAGCAGCTTGCAGGGTGTGTGTGGGGGGTCCTCAAACCCCAGAGAGTGAGTCTGAAGGGCAGAGATACAGGAGAAATCACCTGTTCCCTACCCTGCCCCATGGCCGTATCGCCTCCTCCGTGGCTTGGTTCGGCCCCCGTGCTCCAGCCTCCCTGCATTGACGTGAGTGGCCCAGGCGGCTCTGGGCTGGTGAACTCGCCTGCGGATGGACGGGCTAGGGCTCTGGCTCCTAGCGGGGCGCTGGCTGGCCCTGCCCTGCTCTGGGTGGCGGGCGTGGGCACAGGGTAAATCCTCTGCAAGCCCGTTGCAGGGGGACAGATGCTGAGGCGGGCGCTGCCCCAGTGGCAGTCGCGTTGCTGGTCTCAGGGTAGGACCAAGCCAGTCTCTTTCCTGGGCTGCTCCGGGCACTAAGCAGTGACCCCACCGTGGTGTCAGCGTGCCAGGTGTGACAGGCTGTGTGCCAGCGCGGGGGGACGAGTCCCCCGTGGAGCAGAGCGTGTCCCCACGTGGCTGCTGGGGCTGGGGGGGAGTGCTGGTGGAGGAGGGGCTCATGGCACTGACATCCCCATTTACTGGAGCGGGGGCCAGTCACTTGGAGCGGGGGTGGGGGGTGAAGTCTCTCCCCAGCAAGGGCAGAGGCCGGGACAGCCGGGGAAGGGGAGGTATGAAGACCTCCCACACACCCCGGCCTGCACCCTTGCTGGGGTCCCTGCTTGGTCGTCGTGTGCGTGGGGGCTGGGCAGCCCCCTAGAACGACTGAGCGCGGGTGACGGGGGGCGTTCCCGGGCCTGGGGGAGAGGGGCCACTGCTCCGTAGCCCCCCTCGCACAGGAGCAGAGGTTATTGAACCTGGGGCAGAGACGGGTCAGCGAAGAGCCATGGGGCCGATTCAAGGGGTGGAAAACCTGCCTGCGAGTGAGAGACTCCAGGAGCTCGGTCTGGTTAGCTGGGCAAAGGGGCGAGTGAGTCACCGCCTGCGAGTACCTACGTGGGGCACAAGTGTCTAATAACGGGCGCGGCGGCCTAGCGGGGGAGGCCGAACGCGCCCCAGTGGCTGGAAGTTGAAGCTAGACGGATTGGGCCTGGAAAT
>NW_020699783.1:0-3925 GCF_002925995.2 Terrapene triunguis | reverse complement strand
GGCTCTGAGCAGGGAGCTGCGCTGAAGCCTGGCACAGGTGTGGGGAAGCCCCCGGCCCTGCTCGGTCTGGGCCTGGCTTGAACGTTGCTAGGGCTCCCTGGGGCTCGTTCCGTGCCTGAGGGCACATGGCTCCGCTGTGCTTGGGGTGGGGGGCGCCGCGCTCCGGCGCAGCCAGTAACGGCTCTAACACCTGCCTGCGCCGTCAGCCTCTCTGGCTTCACGTGCTCTGGGCTGGCCGTGCGAGGCTGCCCTCGTGTTCCCCGGGCGAGGCCCCTCCCTCGCCCAGCTGCACTGGAATTAGCGAGCGGGTAGCTGGTGAAGCAGGCAGGTCAGTTACGGGCCTGCCCTTCCCATGCTGTGCCCGCCAGCTCGGGGCCGCAGCCGGAGATACAGAGCCTTGGGGAACCACGGCTGTTCTGAATCAGCTTGGGAGGGAGTGGAGTGGAGTGGTTAGAGCAGGGGGCTGGGAGCCAGGACTCCTGGGTTCTACCCTGATCCTGTCACTGACTCCCTGTGTGACTCGCAGCGAGTCCCTTCCCCCAACTGGGCCCCCGTGCCTGCCGACAGGCTGAGGTGACGTCTGGCTGGCAGTAGCGTGGAGTCGAACTGCGGAGCCCCGTGGGGGGAGCCCTAGAAGCGGGCGACTCCAGGACCCTTAACTCCAGAGCGCTGCGTCAGGTCTCTGCAGCCTACGGCTCGAGCCCTGTGACCAGTGACTGCTGCTAGCCGGGGCCAGGGGCCCCCAGGGCTGGACCATAGCCTGGCCCCCTTGTCAGTCTGACCGTAATCCCCCCCCCCAATACACATGGGTGGGGAGCTGGCAGGCACCTCTCTTCCCACGCAGGCTGCTGCCATGCAGGCAAACCCATGGTGCAGCACAGGCTGGGGGGGGCTGGGACCCGCTTAGCATGCAGCTTGGCCAGGCAGTGTGGGGGGGCTGCCAGCTGGTGCAGATCCCGAGCTCCCCCCCCCCCCACGGGGTGTTTCCTGGCAGCCCGTGGGGCGAGCGGGGGTCTGTGTCTGATGGGCCCCGTCCCCTAGCGAGCTGCAGCGTTGCATGCTGGGAGCTGGAGTCCCTGCGGCTGCTCCTGAGCCGGGTGACTCGTGGGCCCCGTTGGTCTGGCTGGCTGGGGTGGGACCCCCGAGCTGGGTCCCCTGGGTGCGTCGGAGCCTGGCTGGGCCCCGCGCCCCATTTCCTCTGCAGAGCCGGGCAGCAGCTCCCAGCTGGGAATCTAGCTCTGCCCAGAGCAACATTTCAGGGCTAATCAGGCTCCCAGCTGGGCTCTGCTAATCTGCTGGGAAGCTGGTGAAGGTCAGGCCTGGGGGTGGGAGGGGAGCAAACACGCCCGGGTGGGAAGGGAAGGCCAGCTGGAGTGGGAGAAAGCCAGCCTCCGTGAGCTCCCCCAGGGCAGGGGGCGGGCCCCAGCGCGCTCTGAGCTCTCCCAGGGTGGGGGCGGGGTTGGGGGTCAGGGCCCAGCGTGCTCTGAGCTCTCCCAGGGTGGGGCTGGGTTGGAGGTCGGGGCCCAGTGCGCTCTGAGCTCTAGGGCCGGGACTCTGTGCACATGGGACGTGCTTGTATTAGCCACCAGGCCGCATGAGCCCCTCCAGCAGCCTCCCTCATGGGTCACAGACTGGAGCGGCCGGGCTGCCTTGTGGCTCGGGCAGTGGGGTGGGACCCAGGAGCTCTCGGGTCTAGTCCTGGCACTGCCCCCGTGTCCCCTCAGCCTGCGCCCACAGGGAAGCGCTGCACTCGGCCCCGTGCCCAGTTCCGCGCCTGGCACCTCGCCACCTTCCGCTGCCGTGGGCTGCAGGACAGGTATCACGGACTCACAGATCGTGCCCACTCTTGGCCCCGTGCGGTCTGTGGGGGGTGCCCCTTTCAGTGAGACAGCCCTTCTCGGGGGTCCACTCTCTCTCGGGGTCAGGCCCCTCCACCTCCTGGAGCCGCACCTATCTGAGCCTTAGCACGTCTGTCTCTGCCTTGGGCCCCCTTAGGGAGTCCACTCGCTCTGGACCCCCCGGGCCTCCACCCCCGAAGGGGTTGATGCCACCCTGTTCTCTAGACCGGAGTGACTCTCAGCTAGCATAAAACAGGAGGGTTTATTGAGAGTTGAACACAGCACAGGAAACTCTCAGGGCCTCAGGCCTGGCCTCCCTCAGCCCAGCACATCCCAGACTCTCTGCATCCAGGTGGGCTCTGCCTGCTCCCCCTCTCCAGCCCCGAACCCCCTTGCTCGCAGCTGGGCATCTGAGATCACCGGCCCCAGGCCCCGCCTCTGTCCATTGTCTTCTCTCCAGGTAAACAGAGTCGTAAACCGGGGCCTCCTCTCCTCGCTTCTGTCCTCTGGCTGGAACCGGCTGGTTCGGTCACTGGGTCCTCACTCTGCAGCCCATTGTCCGCCCACTGGCCAGAACCGGCTGCGGCTCCTGAGCTGGGTCTCCGGGTCGGGGTCTCAGGTCACCAGTCACTGGGGTCTCCATCCTCCAGGCCATTGGCTGGGGTCCCAAGTTCCCTCTCCGGTCCTCTGTAACAACAAACTCCCTCTCCCCTCACCTCGTTAAACCAGTAACCCCCAGGGAAACTGAGTCCCACCCCCTCCGCATGCAAACCATTGAAACCCCACCAAAAACAAGGAAAAAACAAGAAAATCCCCCACTCTGTCACAACAGGGTCGGGCGTGGCCGCCCGTCCCGTGTGCCCTCGGGCGCTGTGTCCATCACGGGCCCCAGCCAGCTCCCTGCTGCGTCCCCCAGGGCCGTGGGCTGGCGCGGGGCGGCTGGGGCTGAGACGTGCCCAGTGCCTGGCTGGGAGGAGGCATGAAAAGGCCCCGTCGCTGGGGAGCTCAGCGCTGGTGGGCCCGGTTGTAGGGCAGGGCCTGAGGGGGATGGGCTGTGGGGGGCTGGGCGTCCCGCCGAGCCGGCCGGGCGAGCCTGGGGGTGGTGAAGAAATACAGCCGCTGGCGCCGTGGGGGGCACGCGAGGGGCCGCATGTTGGGTCCTGCAGAGAAGGAGCCGTGGGGCGGGTGGGAGTGTGGCCTGCTGTGTATGTGGGGCAGGAACTGGAGGACAGCTGGGACCCCCTGTGGGGCTGAGCACGGAGCCCCGGGGGAAGAGGGGGCTTGGGGCAGGGCTGCGTCCTAAGGGAGCCCTGTGTGAGCAGTGCTGCCCCCCCCCCCCCCCCAGCCCAGCATCATGGCTCCGACATTGACTGGCACTGGGCAATTCCTTGGCAGCCGGGCCCCCCGTGATCTGGGGGCGGGTGTTGTCCCACAAACTTATACAGGATCGTTTTAGGGGTCAAGGCAAAGATGCCACATTTATTATTAATCTGTAACTATTAGCAAATACCTTAATGCTTATACACATACACTCGCACACACACACACACACCAAAATGTTCTGCAGCTGCTGGATAGTTACCAGTCCTGATTGTAGTTTGAGTTCGCAGCTTGGGATCGTAGCTCGTGGCAGCTAACTGGCCAGGAAAGCTGAGCACGAGGAGGAGCCGGGTCTCTGTCGGGCGCGCACCAATGCTCCTTGATGTTGATAGCAGAACGTTACCCAAAGTCTCTCCTCTCACCCTTCCTTTTTATAGGAGTTTAGTTTGGATTCAAAGTTCCTAGGTCTCCCTGTGTCAGGCCGCCTCTGGGTTTGGTGCTTGATCACCCGTCAATTGCAGGCGTGACTGTCAGCCTGGGACCTGGCTTTGATCTTCCTTCTGTTGTTTCTTTTTAGGGTGGATGCTTCTTGCTTGAGTTAGGGCTGTTGTCTAGTTCTTCAGCCGTTGGTATTTGAACTTTATCTCATCAGGACGGGCTGGTGCTGGAGGTTGATTCTATCACCCATGCATCCCTCATTCACACATCTCAACTAGACAAAGGCCTGGTCTACACTAGGACTTTAATTCGGATTTAGCTGCCTTAAT
>NW_020699782.1:0-1218 GCF_002925995.2 Terrapene triunguis | reverse complement strand
GTATTAAGTTTACAGGCTAGTGGGAGAGAATTGTAATGATAAATGAGTCTCCGGTTTGATGGAAATGTCTGATCTACCATTAATATTATGGGGCTTTTATGAAGGGGGAAAATTAATATACGAAAAAATTAGGGGCTAGATATCCTGCACAGAGATCCTTAGAGGTAGATTGTTCAGATCGTTATTTGGGTTGTACTGGGGCTAGGATTCAGGCTATGATTAGATTAATCCATGACACTCTTGTGACCCTGTAGCGGGGCGGCCTGGCTCCCAGGCGCCCCTGTGAGGGACGAGCCAGAACGGCCGCCAGAGTGGGCGGAGCCACCGCCACCTGTCCCTGCCCCCCGGAAGTCAAGGGGCGGGACAGGAAGTATAAAGGCCAAGCCACAACGCTCAGTAGCTGGCCGGCAGCGGGAGAGGACAGACGCTGGTGCCCGAGCTCCCGCGGGCCTGAGCCTGCCGAGAGCCCGGTATCCCGAGGAGGACTGGCCGAGCCTGCCGAGAGCCCGGTATCCCGAGGAGGACTGGCCGAGCCTGCCAAGAGCCCGGCATCCCGAGGAGGACTGGCCGAGCCTGCCGAGAGCCCGGTATCCTGAGGAGCGGCCTGAGCTTCCCCCCCGCCGAGGGTCCGGAGGAAGCGACAAACCTACCCGGCGCTCGGGGCCCGGAGGAGCCCATGGTCTGGGACACGGCAGACGAGACTCAGGATGGACAGGTACCCATGGAGGAGGAGATGGGAAGTGGCCCGGGGATAGCAGACCCCGAACCCATGTCAGTGTGTTGCGGTCAGGATCCCCACTGACCCCGCGGCAGACGGACTGCTGCGGATAGGGCCTCGGGCTGGAACACAGTGGAGTGGGTGGGCCTGTGTTCCCCCCTGCCACCCCACGCCAGGTGGCAGTCTCCCCTCCTCCTTGCCTAAGGGCCTGTGCCTCTGACAGACTATTTGTTTGCTGCCCCGCCCTGACCTAGGGCCTGGGCTATCACAAACTAACCCAGCTCCTGCTACCAGGGCCTGGGCCGCTGATTGACTATTTGTTTGCTGCCCCGCCCTGATCTAGGGCCTGGGCTATCTCAACTGACCCAGCCCCTGCTACAAGGCCTGGGCCACGGATTGACTATTTGTTTGCTGCCCCGCCCTGCTCTAGGGCCTGGGCTGCTATAGACTTTAGCTCACTCCCTGCATAAGGGCCTGAGCTCTGAACTGTTACTTGTGTG